>NC_058060.1:24954597-25079597 GCF_020085105.1 Siniperca chuatsi
GCTCACAGTTTGCCAAGTCTGTTTTAAAACAACAGTCAGTGCCCATATGTACACTGAGACAGGTTTTGTCTGCTGTTCGTACCGGCCATTAGAAAGATTATAAAGTAAGAGATGGGAGACTAAATGCACAGGCCTCGTTCGGAGCCGGACACGTCGAGTGTTTATCTTCCAGAGTCTGATGTTTGGTATTAAATTCCCTGCTTAGCTGCGGGGGCAGTGACAAAAAGAGGGGATTCTGCATTATAACTTTGCGAGATACCCGGTTGATTTGTCACTCGAGAGTGTTTAAGGCTCATATTAATAAAAGACATTTGTCCTCCATCGCTTACGTTAGAATCGCGTTAGAAATGATCTCTGTAATGTTTGTCGGAGTACAGACGCGGCAGAAGTACTGGTGCTAACAGGAGTTGTAGTTTTATTTAATGGACGCACCGAAGTGTATGATGGGATATGAAGTCACTCCTCCTTTTCTTTTCTCCTCCTCCGAGCCTCTGAGATCGTTTAAAGAGAGAAAAAGTTTTCCCACTTTCCTCCTGTTCACAAAGAAACACGCTTCGACCCTCCTCCGTTTTTCTTTCTTCTAATCCCTCCATCGCTTCACTGCTCCATCCCTCCCTGCAGGAGTCAACCTCTCCTCCTCCTCCCTCCATCCATCGTCCTCCAGCAGTTGTCTTTCTGCTCAACAAGCGACACATTCATCCTCTGCACAGCTCACATACTCCATAAATCCACACACACACACACACACAACAGCTGGCACACACACCGCCTGCATATCTGCTAACACAATTGGGAGTGTGTGCATGTGTGTAAATGTGTGTGTGGGTAAAGTAAGGCAAACACACACACACTCAGACACACGCAGCGTCCAGATATTTGCAGGCTGACAGATACTGGTGTGTGTCGGAGAGAAGAAGTGGGAGGGAAACACACACACACACACACACAGCTGGCCACATCCATAACACAGTGTGTCCTCTGCTTCAACAGGCTGCTGTTATCCTTCAGTCTATCAGAGAGTGTGTGTTCTCTGCAGAGATGCTTCAGTTCGACACCAACTGACTACAACTGCTGCTACTGAGTGTGTGTGTGTGTGTGTGTGTGTGTGTGTGTGTCTTTATCTACTGTAACTGTTGTGGAAGTATGCGACGAGCTATCCGTCACAAACACACAGAAAAGTAAAAATCAGACGTCTGAGTGGAAAATGTGAACTACGACGAGGTGCGGAGCCTTTGCTTTTCCTCCTGAGTAACTATAAAAAACATGACGTATTCGATATCTGCTGTGTAAATAAAGCTATGAGGTGAAAAACCGGGTTGATGAGTAATCACGGTCAGCCACACAATGATTTGCACATTTTAATAGACTAAGTGAATAATTTAGTAATCTATAATGACGTTCTGGGCCGACATCATGTGAAGGTGGAGACTCGGGTGGACGGGACCCGTTGGTGTTTGCTGCTTTCTGACTTACTTTACGGACTAAAGAATGAATCAGTAACGGCTGTAATCATCAGCTGCAGCCCGTCATCACCGAGAGGTCTGAGATCTGAACTCGTGTTTGAAAAAAAACAAAAAGTTCTGCTGGTTTGGAGGAAGACTTCCTGCACGCCGAGTTTGTAAAGATGGACGAGACGACGCAATAATCTGAGAACTTTACTTCATCGGTTAATAATTAAATGATTACGTTTGAACAGTGAGAGAAAAACCTCGTCCTGCTGCTGCTGCAGTTACAACAACAATAGAAGCTGGGTGCGACTCCTCCTGTCCTCCTCCTCCTCCTCCTGTCCCTCTCCTCCTCCTCCATCTCTCTCCGTACGCAGAGTAAACCCTCACAGCTCTTTCAACACCTGAAATACAGGATGACTCTGTGTGTGTGTGCTGAATAAGTCCAGAGCTCAAACTGGCTTTGGCGTGTATGAGCATGCAGCGAGGCCTCGGGGCCACACACACACACACACACACACACACACACACACACACACACACACACCAAACTGCCGAAGTGTGTTTTCACTTTAAATCAATGACATGATAACAATCTAACAAACATTAACGGTGTGTTTTTGTATCAATAAATAATGAGAGAATCGCTGTTCATCTCATCACACACACACACACACACACTTACATACAGAGAGAGGTGGAGGTGGAGGTGGAGGTGGAGACAGACAGACGGAGAGATTGATCGTGTGAGAGCTAACCGCGAAAGGAAGAGGAAGCTGAAGTGAAGAGGAAGGAAAGGAGCGAAAGAGGACGTTAAAGAATGGAGAGAGATAGAAAGGAGGAGGACGGAGGACGGAGAGAGACTCAGAAAGACGGGGTTGAAGGATGGAGAAAGAGAAGAAGAACAACTTTAATGTTTAAAACAAAAAGTAGAAAAATCGGTGCAGCAGAACCAGAGATATCCTCTCTTTCATTCCACACCTTCTTCTTCTTCTTCTTCTTCCTCCTCGTCAAAACCCGCCGCCTACATTACCCACAGTGCAACACGAGTGCCGACAGTTCACTGACAGATCGGGGTGTGTGATGCTAGCAGCGGCTAACGTAGCCCTCGCTTCTTTCCGACTCCACACCAAACAGATTTCATTTTCAAACTTCTTCAGCCCCGAGCGACGCCGACTCAAGTGACATCACTTGAGGACATCCGCAACTTTTTTCACACCTGGAAACACACCGAGGCGGAAGATCAGAGCAGTTCCTCTTCAACTCTTTGCGATATTCTACATTTTTCTGTATAAAATCTCATAAAAGGCGAACGAATCTGCTAACAAGTGCTGCGACAGAACAGCTCCGTTATTCTCCACAAACTGTTCAAACGTGTTTCTCAAGATTCCCGTCTTCAGCGGGAACCAACGGGCTCGGAGACAGGAAGTCGGGCGGTACCGACAGACGCGCCGACACGTCGTCGGTTTGGGATTTGCTGACGCCAAATGTAGAGAGAAGAGGGGCGCAGAGAAAAGACGGAGAGAAGGAGAGAGAGATGGCAGACAGAAAGAATGTTTTTTAAAAAAAGATGACAAACAGACAGAAAGAGAGAGAAACTCGCCCTCTTTTCACTATAATGGCCGTCTTTGTGTGTCGGAAGAATACAGCCTTCATGTGCGCACACACACACACACACACACTCAGTTGTAATTAGATGATGCAGTTCAGCTGAGGCCTCACCAAAGATGCTCCCTCTCTCCTTCATCTCCTCCTCTTCCTCCTCCTCTTCTCTCCTGCTGATGCTCTAGCCCTCCATTCCTCACCCTCCTCTTTTTCCTCCTCATCCTCATCTCCCGCTCTATCGTTCTACCTCCATTGTGTCGTCTCTCTCTCTCTCTCTGATACAGGCTAAAGTACAAGGCCACACGTTCGGCCAATCAGAGCCCTCGCTGCCTGCAACCCTCCCATCACCGGACAGCTGTGTGTGTGTGTGTGTGTGTGTTAGCAATTTAAACAGCTGTTGTTGCCCAGGAGACCAACTTTTTCCAGTTTCGACCAGTTCCTCTCCTTCCATCCCTTTCCCTCAGTGAACTTTTTATTTCTTTGACAGCTGAAGTTACTTAAACATTATTATTATTATTATTATTATTAGCTTATATGATGCGATGCAGTGTTATACTACTAATCTACCCACTTGTATACAAAGTATCTGAAATTGGCTCCACGATAAATCGATCACTTCACAAAAACAATTTAGTTATTGACTCAAACGTTTGTGGAACACGGCTTCAGCTGGCGGCTGTTTGCTTTCCGGTCTTTGATCGTCTCCGTGTTTCTGCTGAGTTTCTGGGACTCTGCTTTGCTGGAACGACCGTCGGCCCGAGCTCGAGGGTCTGAATCCCCTTCCAGGCCTCGCACGCCGACTGCGTTCAAACCGCGACGCTGCGACAAAATGGCGTCCGCTGGTACTTTTCACGTCTGACCAGGAAAGCTTTAGGCGTGCGTGTTTTACAGCATCTTTTACACACCGAGAGCAAAGGGCTGCACGAGATAAAGCAGTTAATGTGTTACTGAGCGCACACACACACACACACACACACAGGGGGATAAACTTTGACAAAGTCCAACTCTTAAGGCACCACTCGTCTCTTTTATCCTCCATCCCCAGGCCTGTCGGTGCTTATCTGTGCCGCAGAGATGCTGAAACAACACTGTCGTATCCTTCACTTCCTGTCTGGAGAGGAAGCAGGAAGCGGCGTGGGGCTCCGAGGGGACAGAGCATTCTTCTGTTTCAACCTCCCTCTCTCCCCCATCCCCCCCCCCAGAGGTGAAAAAATCAGCTGATTGCAGCCTTTTGAAGCTTCCTAAAGGTCGCATGAATAAACAGCTCCGATTGGATGCTTTGTAGGACGATGGCGAGGAAACTGAAAGCTCTGACACGGCCTTACTTGCTTTCTGAGGAAGGACAGACCAGCTGTACTGTAGTGGTCTTAAAGGGACTGTCCGTGTGTTTTTAGGAAAAGTGAAGAAAGACAAAAAACTACAGATGCAAACAACCTGTAGTTGGGATTTTGGAGGTGCAGCTCCGCTCTTCTCAGAACTACGTTACCCAGAACTCCCTGCTCTGGGTGCCTGTTTGAAGAGTGTTTCAGGTCTAATCTGTACTGACCGGACCCGCCACGTTAGAGTTACATAAGAGGCCAGAGTCCAGCTGAGCAGAGCCATCAAAGACCACCTCCTGAACACTGCACTGTGAGGAGGAGGAGGAGGAGGAAGAGTGGAATAAAGCCTCTAAAGGAGGAGGAGGAGAGGAGTAGAACAAGAGGATGAAGAGGAGGAGAAAGAGGCGAAGAAAAAAAGGAGGAGAACGACGAGGGGGTGAGGAAGATGAGGAAAGGAAAGAGGAGGAGGAGGAGGGCAGGAGAGAAAGCAAGAGGAGAAAAAGTTAATGGAGGGAGGAAGGAGAAGAGAAAAGAAAGGGAGGAGGAGGAGGATAAAGAGAAGGCGGGGAGATTAAGAGACAAAGACAGGAGTTAACTTGACTCCTTAGAGGGAGACAAAGAAGTTGAAAAAAAGGAGAGGGGAGGAGAGGACAGAGAGGAGGAGGAGGAGGAGGAGGAGGAAACTTCTGGACTCAATGTTGGTACTTGCAGCTAGATTTAAGGAGGAGGAGGAGGAATAAATACTGCTGAACTGAGCTCTGGTGATGAGAGGAAAGCAAACAAGGAAACGGGGAGAAGGAAAAGAGAGGCGAGGAGGAGGAGGAGGAGGAGGAGGAGGACAGAAACGGAGATACGGCGAAGAAACGTTAAGATGATAGACAGAAATAAGATGCGGAGTGATGTGAAACCGGCCTCGAACGACAGGAGAAACCGTGAAAGAAAAACCTGTCTCCATCCCGTCTGCGTGTGTGTTGTAGTGTGTGTGTGTGTGTGTGTGTGTGTGTGTGTGTGTGTTGTATTGTGTGTGTGTGTGTGTGTTGTATTGTGTGTGTGTGTGTGCAGGGCGTGGTGCTGAGGAGGACCAGGTTTCAGTTGAGTGAAAAGACTCAGAGCCTCTTTGTGTCTCTGCCTCCGGGGCAACACACACACACACACACACACACACACACCTTTGTGTGTTTATGCATAGGTGTGTGTGTCCCACCACAGCACTTTCCCATGGGAGGGTTTATTGTATTTTCGGCTGAAAGCTGAATGGAGTTTGGTGGGCACACCTATTACTGCAAACCCCCCAATACACACACCTGAGACCACACCCACACCTATAGACCCTTGACAAACACACACACACACACACACCTCTGAGCTCCATCCCCCCCAAACACACACACATCCCCCGTTTAAAAACGCACACACCAACAGTTACTGCAGTTTAGTTTTTAAATGAATCCCTTTAACAGCTGCAACGATTACTCGATCGACAGAAAGTCAATCTGCAACTATTTTGATAACAGAATCATCGTTTTAGTCATTTTTTAAAGCAAAAATGGAAAATATTTGTGAGTATTTGACGCATTTCTTTGTTGTACATGCGAGGAAACTAAATATCTTTGTATTTTGGACGAAACAAGACACCTGAAGACGTCACCTTTGGCTGTGGGAAACGCCAACAGGCATTTTTCACTCGTTTTTGACATTTTAGAGACAAAACGATTAATCGATCAAATAGTCTGCAGATTAATCAAAGATGCCTTGATTCCTTAAATTCTGTTTTACCGATGAGAAAAGAGAAAGCATAAGGGAGTGAGAAAGAAAGACAAAGAAAGAAAGAAAACCGAACGAAAAGGAAATAAAATAAAGACAGAGCAGTCGTTTGGTCGGCTGGCAGATGAATGGATGCAGACGAAGACGTAGCGGTGAAGAGACAACATGTCTGCAGACTGAGGACAGAGACTCTCTCAACCTCCACACAAACGCTGGGTTTTATACAAAATAAAAAACACTTCCTGTCTCCCGCCCGACTCACAAACACTTCCTACAGTGTGCAACGTAGGACAAATTTAGTGGACGTGCTGCTCGACGCAATTAGCCCATCGATTGCCAAAAATCTTAGATTATTCAAGCAAAAGTCCCAAATATTTGCTTCTTCCAGCTTCTGAAATGTGCTTTTTTTTGTTTTATATCATTGTAAAGTGAATATTTTTGGCTTTTTTGACTGTTGGGTCTGAATTCGTCAACTTGTGGTCGCCATTTTTCACCATTTTCTGACATTTTCTAGACCAAACAGTTGTTTTTTTATATAATTAACTGATGGATAATGGAACAGATAGTGTCGGGATGGAGAAATGTTTGAGGATAACAGATGTGTCCTGCTCCGTAGCTTCAGTAGGCTAGCTTTACTTCCATTTCGTTTTTTGACAAAAGCTGCAGTTTATTTCTGAGTCAAATGTAAATTTAAAATGTAAAAAATCTGTAATGTAAAATAGTAAAATGTCTAAATAAAAAGGTCTTAAAAGCGTATTCCAGTTATTTAGCATCATACTTACAAAGTAGACGTACGAGACGTAGTATGGCATTATGGGTAAAAGTCCAAAAACACTGCACACTACATTTCCCATGATGCAACTCAACAGGATCCTTTCATCCCGCCCCTCCCCTCCTGGTAAACAGCCACGTCTTTGAAACTCCACACCTGCGTGTACGTTTGTGTCTCCGAAGCTCAACCTGAGATAACCCCGATGACATCACCGTGACATCACCAGGGTTATTTTCTCCTCCGGAGGTTTTTACCGGCTAACCAATGACGAATTAACTGATCTGTATGTGGAAAATTGGTGGAACGACCCTTTAAATGTGAGATACCTTTACTGTATAAATATTTATATCGATCGCCATGTTCTTATTCTCATGTTGTGCATTTATCGGGTTTATTAATGACGTCAAGCACTCGTCTGAGAAGCTCGACGTACGACGGGCTGTGACACGCATTAATATTAATGATCTGCCCCCCGAGACTGAGGCTGTTCGCAGCACGTTTGTCAATAAAGGTTCAACAGGAGGGTGCGTGTGATAACGTTGTGTGTGGATTGGTAAGAAGGAAGGAGACAGGAAGTTTCACAGCATCTCGTCTCCGATGACAAAACAGACGAGGGTGTGTGTGTGTCATCATGATGATGCTGTCGTGTGTGTGTGTGTGTGTGTGTGTGACCAGACGCACACACACACCCTGTCATCTAAAAACTGCATCTTTACATGCAACAGAAGTGTGTGTGTGTGTGACGTGTGTGTGTGTGTGTTTGTGTGTGTGCAAGTGTAATCCCTTAAATCCAACAGTGGTGTACCAACCTTGTGTGTGTCATCACTAACGCTCAATACAATGAGAATGATAATTAGTCAACAACATGTCTGGGAGACACACACACACACACACACACACACACACACACACACACACACACACACACTGTGACTTCAAAATAAAAGCATCTAAATGTTCTCAAAATAAAAGACCGTCTTTCCTCGTCATTGTTACCAAATTTCTTACGATTTTTAGAAGCAAAAAGCTTAATAATTAAACAGCAGCAGCAGTATTAATAATAATAGTATTAAAAGTTGAGTACAACAGGTCAAAGGTCAGCCTGACGGTGTCACCGTTATCCTGTCACTATGACGCAAAAGAAGAAGAGAGGGCTGATGGGAAACAGAAAGCAAAATAAAGAGCGGAGAGAGAGAAGGATAAAGAGAGCGTGATGAGGAGGAGGGAGCCGACAGAGCGAAGGAGAGGACGGCGTTCTTCTTGAAATAAGATCAGCAGTTTCAAGTTAACGCCGTCCTGCGCAGAAAGCGGGACACAAAAGGCGACACTACAGAGTTACTGCGACTGAACGACTCTCCCGAGGTCACGGGAGCAATAATGTAACGTGTGAGCGCTTCACGCCGCAGAAACGGCATCACGTTATTAACTATTATCTCTGCTGTTCAGGGCCGAGCACCAACACTGTTTCCATTCTCACCAAAATATCAAACTGTCAAGTACTGAAAGCTTTAGAATATTTAATAATAATAATAATAATAATAATAATAATAATATGAAAGTTTATTTATTCTTTGATCAGATCGTTCCTGATTTAGTTTAATATAATAATTATTCAGATTAATTTAATTTATAATAAGTGATGAAATCTTTTTTTGTTTGTGAATCACTTTAGTTTCATGTGGACTTAGTCTCAAGGAGAGGAGACAAGGAGAGGAGAGGAGACAAGGAGAGGACACAAGGAGAGGAGACAAGGAGAGGACAGGAGAGGAGACAAGGAGAGGAGACAAGGAGAGGACAGGAGACAAGAGGAAACAAGGAGAGGACACAAGGAGAGGAGACAAGGAGAGGACAGGAGACAAGGAGAGGACAGGAGACAAGGAGAGGACAGGAGACAAGGAGAGGAGACAAGGAGAGGACAGGAGAGAGGAGAGGAGACAAGGAGAGGACAGGAGACAAGGAGAGGAGACAAGGAGAGGACAGGAGACAAGAGGAAACAAAGAGGAGACAAGGAGAGGAGACAAGGAGAGGAGAAGTAACATCACTCCTCTAAACTCATCTCCTTCCATCCCCCTCCACTCCTCCTCAAACCAGTCCATCCTGTAATCCTTCTCCCCTCCCCCATCACACACACACACACACACACACACGGATGCTCAGGTAAACTTGGACGTGAGCTCGTATGTGTGTGTGGAAGAAGAAGAAGAAGAAGAAGAAGTAGGAAAAGACCATAAAAGTCTGGGGGCATGTTGCCGCTGCGGTTGCCATGGTAACAAGGTGTGTCCTGAGTTTGCAGAACAAACAATGGTACCTGTTCGGAGGTGGGAGGGGTAGTGTGTGTGTGTGTGTGTTAAATTTCATGCATGCATTTCTGTCTACTTGCATGTGTTATATGTGCGAGTGTGTGTGTGTGTGCTCTCATTACCGTGTTAATCTGTGTTCATGGCTGCTCTGATCACCCGTCACCTCTGTGTGTGTGTGTGTGTGTGTGTGTGTGTGTGTGTCAGATTACAGCCTTGCTAACAGTCAGATTAATGGGGATTATGCAGGCTGGGTCTGTTCATTCACATGCTGCTGCTCCGTCAGGCTACTTAACCACTGAACTACCGCATCAAATTAGCTATTCAACGACGGAAACCGCATTTTCACACAATTCAAATTACTCTAAGCAACCAAATACTTAAAAAATGTTCCAACAAATCACACAAAACCTACATAAAATACATAAAATTGGTGTTTTTATATCCATAATCTGCTTGATGGATGTGCAGGTTTTTAAAGGAACCGGAAGATGCTACTTAACATAGATGCTAACAAAGATGCTAACATGTCAGATAATCCGGTAAACTAATCCAACTCCAATAATCCCCCAAAAAGTATTTACATGACATCCCAACTGTCTAATTTATGTTCAGTAACTCGAAAAAGTGTCTAAAACTTTAATGTTCAAACATACTTCAGATTAGCATGTTAGCCTCAAAGCTAACCTAATCGGTCTGAGTCCAGCTGTTCTCCTCTGCTCGTCTCAAAATGGCTGCCGGGTTGCAGCGGGGTTCAGCATCATCCGTCTCTAACCCCGGGATGCTAAAAAGCTATTAAAGCCAGCCAATCAGGCGGCTCCCTCCTCCCTGACATCACAAGCCTCTTTAACCAGAACAGAGGTAGCTGCACTGTTTACACCTGTCAGCCTGATCTGGAAACTGTTAATAACTGGTTGATCATTAACATTTTTTTTAACACTAACTGGACGTTTTTCCTTAATAAAAGCGTTTTTAACAGCTGATTTTTTGCCTACAAAAAGACAATTAAATTAAAAAGGGGTACTACAGAGATTTAGTATTGCACTTCCATAAAGCTGTTGCACTAAAAGTCCCGTACGGGTCAAACTCCAAGAACTCTGGATACTACACTTCCCACAATGCACCTGGGCCTTTTGTTAGACTCGCCCCCTGCATGGTAAGCACCCACGTTCTTCGAACTCCATGAGTCCAGTTTGTAACACACACACACACACACACTTTCTGTTATAAATGTCTCCAAGAGACCAAGCTGAGATACCCCTGATGACATCACGATGACATCATCAGGGTTACTTTCTTAGACCTGACGAAGCTCCTCCGGAGACTCAGGAAGCATTAAAACAGCTGTATTCACAGGCTGTGTTCGATGTGTGGACTGGCCCTTTAAAAACACCGACACTGCACGTGGCCGCAGTGTCACTGGTTCGATTCCCGGGACCATCTGTACCGGCAACAACACAGCAAAAACAGACAAAAAGTGGAAAAAAAAAAAAAAAAGTTTTCTGAATTCTAAATTCAGAAAAACAAAACGTTGCCTTCGCTGTAGCGTGCGGCGCTCAGACTCGTGCCGGTCACTATTCAACAAGCGGCCGGACAAAACGAACCATTATTTATTAATCTGTAGAACATTATCTGAATTAATTGCAGGGCTGTTGTTAATCGTTAATCGTGAGAAATATCACAATCACCCCGAGCCCAAGTTCACATATTCAGTTTGTTTCGTCTCAACAGTCTGAAACCCAAATCCAGTTTATCATCATGGAATAACGGATTTCGGCTGAAGGTATACAAATAATCAATCGATTATCAAAACTGGTGCTAATTAATTTTCTGCTGATCGACTGATGGACTAATCGTTTCAGCGCTACCAAAAGAGAAAATAATCAAAAGGCGTCTAGATATGATCAGAAATGAGACGCGCAGACCTGACATGTTTAAAAACAACAAAAACAAGGAAACGGACTTTTTTTTAACCACCAACACACACGCACACACACACACACACACACACACACACACACACACACACACGCACACACACTGAAGTGACCGGGGTTGTGATTGCGGTTAAAATTCAATCTACCTTTGACTTAACTGCCATAAAGCACACTGTTATTTGCATGCCCCCCCCCCGGCAGCAGGGCAGCAGCCAGCGGACAAATCTGTTTAGTCAGCAAGAAAGGCGAGCGGGGGAGGAGGGCGAGCGAGCAAGAGGCCGAGTCGGAGACTTTGTTGCACTCGCAGCCTCCATCACGCTTAACGAGGGCGGGGCGTACCACTCTGCTGTCGCTGGAGGGGAGCAGGAAGGTTCCACACAGAGTGTGTGGGGTCTGACACAAGGACCTGCTGATCCACAACACCTGAGACCAAACTGCTTCCAACACCTGACGAACAACAAAACACACTCTACTGCACCAACAGAAATAAAGCCAGTGACTAACTCTTTGTGGCTTTAAACAGATTAAAATGTATGTGATGAGTGAAGGTAACGGTCACATCTGGGATTGAAGAAAAACTTTAATCCAGATCAAACTTTTATTTTCTAACAACTTTTTCTGCAAAACAAAGAAGCTTTTGAAGTTCAGGATAGATTTTTTTGTCCCCCCCCCACACTACTGATTTCTGTCTTCCACAACAACAGTTTTTGTATTATTACAGAAGGAACTTTTTAACATTAAATTAATTTTTTAAATGGCAAACTTTACAGGACCATGTGATACAGTCAAAAGCTCCAGAACAAGCAAGTAAGTGGACCTTCTTTAACGACTCTTTTTAAAAACTTTTGGACTAACTTATTTCTGAAAATTTTTCCACGACATTTTTTTAAACTAACCAAACGTCTTTATTAAGTAGCTTCTGACGACGAAGACCATGTAATACGGTCAAAAGCTCCTGAACAAGCGAGAAAGTTAACCTTGAGTGGAGACTTTCTTGTCAACAACTTTTTTTTTTTTTTAAACGTTTTGACTGATTGCCGATTCTGAACTTTTCCGAAAGTACTTACTAATTTTCTAAAATTTGGTTTTTAACAAGCTTCGTCTTCTGAAGAAGGCCGTGTGATACAGTTGAAAGCTCCACAACAAGCGATCAGGCGGGCCTTACTCACTCAGCATTTCTCCTGACTTATGTTTGTGCAGCAGCAGTTTGCAGAGCTCAGACTTTAAAAACATGAGGTGAAAGTGTTTTGTCGAGTAAAACACCGCGTCAGGAAACAGGACAACTACACAAATAAAGTTTAGCAAACTTTTTGTGACTTCTGATGCGTTTGTTTGCGCTTTATTTTGATAAAACTGCAGGAAGTCGTAGCTGCACGCGGACTCTGCAGCTTTATGGGTTAGCGTGCGTGTAATCAGGGTGGAGATGCGACAAAAAGATTACAAAAACCGGAGCCGCTTCGTCCGTTTTTCCTGCTTCAAGTCAACTCCTCAAAGCCGCCGCATCAAACTGCGATGGTGTGTTGGAGCTGATGGACGGACGAGCAACGCGATGGAGGAGGGGTGGAGCACTGAAGGAGTCATTTGTAGGCCAGACCTGTTGTATTGGATGCCAGTAGCTCTAAGTGTGTGTGTGTGTGTGTGTGTGTGTGTGTGGGTGTGGTGAGACTGTCTTGCTGATAAGCAGCTTGTGGAGCTAACTACCACTGCATGGGTGTGTGTGTGTGTGTGTGTGTGTGTGTGTGTGTGTGTGTGTGTGTGTGTGTGTGTGATGGCTGACACACACACACACACACACACACACACTCTCTCAGGGCCACCTTCACCCTGTTCGCAGCCTGCAGCAAATAAAGCCGTATTTACTGCGAGTCCAAAGTCCAGAGTGGCTCGGCTGTGAAAGAATGTCACAACGGATGGAGGGAGGAGGAGGAGGAGGAGGAGGGGAGGGGGAGGAAGAGGAGGAGGGGAGGGGAGGGGGCACAGAGGGCATCTCGGACGGGGAGGAGCTGAGGAGATAAAAGGCGGGAGGAGGAGGACGAGGAGGATGCTACCAGAAGCTTATCTCGGAGTTCGTTTATGATTTTGTGTGTTTAACACAAACCTGCTGCTGGTCGGATTTAAAGGAACAGTGCCACATTTTGGGGGAACATGGAGTTAGATGAGACGACGAGCTAGCAGCCGCTAGCTTAGCTTAGCTTAGCTTAGCGCAGAGGGTTTTCTGACTGCGAGGCGCAGCAATTTGCATCAAATACCACACTCTCTGCTCAGAATCCAGTCAAATGTGAACACACGGACATGATAGATATATATATAGTTTTAGATTCAGTGTGACTTACACTTCCATCACATCTGATGTCCGCGAGTAAACATCCAGAAAAACAAAGCTCCTCATAACCGCAGAACTAGTTTTGAGAGAAACAAACTTCCCTCCGAAATATGACATCATATCCGTTATAAAATATTCACGCAAACGCTTATCGTTAGTTGTCAGCCAGCAGTAAATATGCTAGCAGATTAGCTCGCTAGCGATAGCGCTAGCTCGGGTACTCCTGCCGGTCGAGTGACCCTTGCCTCGCAGGTCTGCTGAGAGTCTCCCCTCCGCCCCAAATGTGACAAACCCCACCTCCCAGCACCTCTAAAGATCACTGTTTAGCACTTTATATATCCTGTTTGTTTCATCTGTCCAAGAGCCAGGCTAGCTGTTTCCCCCCGTTTCCAGTCTTTATGCTAAGCTAACCTTGCTGGCTGTAGCTTCGTATTATCGATCCTCTCATCTAACTCTCTGCCAGAAAGCGTATTTTCCCTGAATGTCTGCTAAGAGAGAAGGAGGAAGAGTAGAAAGGAGAGGAGGAGGGTTAACAGGAAGTGAAGCAGCCTCTCATCAGGAGAGCGGAGGAGGAGATGGAGGAAGTGGAGAAACAATAGCTTCTCTCTCTCTCTCTCTCTCGCCCTGTGTGTCGCTGGTCCATGTGAAGCCTTTATTATCACAGAGACAGAGTTACGTAAGTGTCAGAGATGTTGTTCATCCTCTGCTGCTGAGCTTCCAGGAAAATTTCAACAACTCAGAAAAAAACAACAACACCACCACGGTCGATATTTGTGGAGGAAAAAGCCAGTCAGCGTGAAGAGGGAAGAGCTTCATCCTGGTGCTAAAAGATGCTGAACACCAGAGGAAAAAAGTTTCAGGGTAGAAAAACGTCGAGTCATCTGTGTAAAACGTGCGTCTTTTATAAAGAAATATAACTTGTTTGTAGTAAACGTCCCAAAAATGAGCTTCTGACATGATATTCGGACTTTCTGTAACAAACACACAAACAGACGGGATCAAAACTGAACATTTCAACACAGAAGTGCGGCGAGCTTATCGGCTCCAAACAAGCAGAGTTGTGTAAATGTACGTCTGTAACAAACTCATCGGGTCAAGGCCGGGGAAGAGCTACAACTGAAACACAGTAAAGTGTCTACTGAGCCTGGCTGTTAAGCCCTAAATCACACAGAGATTATATTCAACGTCTCTACAGTTCACCATTTTCAGGCCATAAAACGACAAATATTAACAATTTCCTCTCACATTTAACTCTCAGGAGCATCGTGAGACACTAGAACTATTCACTGAAACTTTAAATTCAGCGGGAGCGACACTTTTCTGCCTTCAATACAAGACTTCCTTTAGAAAATGACTGTTTTTAAAAACTACAAAAATACACATAATGTGCAGATTAGCTTCAGTTTGTCTCCATCATAACAGACCAGGGCTGCAACTAAAGATTATTTTTTATTATTGATTCACTATTTTCTCAGTTAAGTGACTAATAGTTTGAGCTATGATATTAACTATTAAAAGCCTGATGTCAACAAACAAACAGTCTTCTTCATGCGAACCAGCTGATGTGAACACAGAAGAGTGCAATGTTTACTCGCTCTAACTATAGCGTATCCACTGCTATATAAAGACGGTGGTCTGAGTGTGTGTGTGTGTGTGTGTGTGTGTGTGTGTGTGTGTGTGTGTGCCAGTTTAACTGAGCTGCCTCTCGTCTAAATTTAAACCCAGCAAGCAGACCGCAAGGCAGCCCCGGTGGGCTCGGAGAGAGTGCGTTTGTGGCAGAAACGCGCTGACATGGGAGGAGGCCATCGCCAAACTGTGTGTTTGTGTGTGTCCTACTTTAGCGCTATTCATCCCACGTCTCAGATTACACTCGTCCTCCTCTGTCTCTCTCCGCGAGGACTCGGCGTCCAGCTTTGGAGCTCTCACAGTGGGATCGATCGGTTTATTGGTTATCGGACGTTACTGCTCGTCAGAAGTCACACCGAGCTGTTAGTTCACTAGGAAGCGGAGATTTATTGGGATCGGCCGTAAACAAACGCCAACAGGTCCCAATACATCGCGCGGCCGCGGGGTGTCGTATGAATCAGACGGGTTAGCGTGGCAGCGTGGGAAGCTGCTAACATGCTCGCCACGACAATGCTAATATGCTGACGCTAAGCACGTACCATGTTCACCTTCTTAGTCTAGCGTGTGTTAGCATGATGACATTTGCTAATGTCATTAGTTTTAAACCAAAGCGTCGGACGCATTAACGGTTTCACCTCGCGGTGGCGCTAGACGGAAAGTCAGAGGATCGCCAAAAGGTGTTGCAGCTCATCCCGAGGGGAACGATGAACCGCATTTCATCCCGATCCATAGAGATGTTTCAGTCTCGCAGCTAGCGTGCCGACGTTTGTCAGTGTTTTGACGTTTCATCGACTAAAATCGGCAGATTAATCGATAATGAAGACGATCATTAGCCGCAGCTTCAGGTGTTCTGAGCACCAGTTTCCGAAAAAGAACAGGAACAATATCCGAAACGGAGGAGAAAATACCGGAAAGCACGTTTCATCCGCACAGCTGGAGCAAGCAAACGCCTCAGTTTTGGATGCGTTGCCTCCATCTTTGTTCTTATTTATAGTTCTTTTGTTAATGAGACAAAAAACAAGAACAGAAACTGAATTTCCTTAAAGTTCATGTGCAGAAAATAAATAAACCCCGAAGCCTCTTCGCCTGTTGCAGCGAGTTCCTCTGACCTGAACTAATTTATCACAAGCTGCACGCGTCGAGCCCGGTCCTCCGACCTCTGCGCCGTGTGCCATTAAAAAAGAAATGTTCCTTTCAAAAGAGCAACGCCCGCTCCGACACGACGGCTCCTGCGCTGAGCGCTACATCACATCCAGGAGCTCTAATGACTCACCCACACACCTTCAGCCACAGCGAGCATCCAACGCACTGACTCACTGAAGTCTGCACACTGTTTCCTGTAAACTCACCAATTTAAAAATAAAAGACTCCCCATCTCAGTGATCACCGCTAAACTGGAACTGAGCCTGCAGAGACTAAACTAAAGTCATTTCAGTAAGAGGTGT
Source organism: Siniperca chuatsi (assembly GCF_020085105.1). Taxonomy (NCBI): domain Eukaryota; kingdom Metazoa; phylum Chordata; class Actinopteri; order Centrarchiformes; family Sinipercidae; genus Siniperca; species Siniperca chuatsi. The sequence continues at coordinate 24,971,131 of NC_058060.1, forward strand.
AGTCGGCCTCAGATGTCTAATTAGGCAAGATACACGCCGACTGTAGTTTGAGGCTGTTTTCCAGCTGTTTCTCATGCTCCTCAGGCAATTTAACAACACAAAAGTCTTAAAAGGTTAAAAATGGGTATCTGGATTTGAGCTTAGACATTTGACAACAAAAAAAGGCTCATTTATGAATCAAATTTAACAGAGCGAGTCGCGGTTTGGAGCAAACCCCAGCCGACTCCGCGGCCGCACCGCTCTGCGATGAGATGTCGGTTCGATAAACTTCGGACTGCTATCCTTTCTTCCTCCCTCGCTTTATCAATGTCATCAATATTGTGACCTCAGGAAGAGTTTCGCTCTAAAGCAGAGAACAAAAAAACGGCCGAATTCACACATCGAACCGTCCTCGCGCTGTTCCTCCGGCCATTTGGTCCAGCGGGAGGTGTAACAGTTCGACTCCCACCCCTCCCCCACCCTCCTCCCTCCTCCTCCTCCACACCTCTCCGTCTGCATCCACACAGTCACAGACGTTTTCCGCCCACTCGAGTGTCTCCACCCGATGACTGCATCAGTACGCCCGGCATGACAAAGGCTTTCAACGTTCCTTTGCTCCTCCATCCGCCTGAGAACTTTTAGTTTCTTTACTTTTGTCACACGAGTGTGTTTCATGGCTGCAACTAACAATTATTTCCATTATCGACTCAAACGCAGCTTGTCTTCTTGACTGACTGATTGATTTATTGATTGATTGATTGATTAGCCATTTAATGAAATGCCAAGATGACGTCTTCAGCTGTCTGCTGTGGTCCGACCAACAGTCCAAATCCCAAAGATCCTCAGTTTACCGTCACATCAGACAAAGAAAAGCAGCAAATCTCCACAACGGAGGATTAATGAAGTCACGTTTTAAGCACGACGCAAGTTATTAATGTCAAAATGGCTGCTTTGGGTCGGGCGATTGATTTCCTGCCGACAGACAATACTTTTTCTGAAAAAGGAACAAAACGTCTACACCTTCAGTACTTGAGACTATGAGGTCGTCCCACCGATTGTACGCTGGACGTCAACGAATATTCTAAGTTCGATTATATGAATAGAAAAATCTGCCGTTTGATTGTGAAAGTTAATATTCGCACTGAATGCGCCGCATGACGGACAGGAGTCACACAGCGTCGCTTTCGTCGATCGATAACGAAATGTCGGTCAAGCTGAAACGAGCGAATAGTTTAAACAGCCGCCGTAATGACGGCAGAGAGCTCACGACCCGGCCGCAGAGTCCCGTTCGGAAACACCGTCAGCGGCGGCCCACCTGACGGGACGAGAGCCGGAGGTTACTGTAGTTACTTCAACTCGGATTCGTTTTTATGAATCGGCGGAGCCGTACGGACTAAAGGACTATAAACAAACACACATTCGGACTTTATGGCCGCTTCAAAAAGGTACGAAGGCAACACGTTGTTTTCGTCTCTCTCGTTCACCACGACGGTAACATCCGAATGAATCATAAACGAATAATCGAACGCCAATTTTGAGAGCGCTGCTGGACGTACGAAGAACAGCGGACTCATCTAACAAACGCGTTTGTGTTTGACACGTTCGACTCAAAGGGACGCCTCTTATTCGAACTACACAGAGTTGGTTTGTGTTTCTGGAGTCAACATTCACCCCGTCTCCTCCTCCTCCTCCTCCTCCTCCTCCTCCTCCTCCTGTCGGTCGGGGGAAGGAACATAATCTTATCTAAAAAAGGCGTGGCTATAAATAGAGGCCGGGTTCAGAGAGAGAGGTAGTCACATCGAGCCCTCTGCGGAGCCGGTGGCGTCGGCAGGCCGTCGGTGCAGACGCGTAGCTCTGTGTTGCATCTGCTCATCCAGAGTGGACTCTGATTGGCTCTGACGGGCACACGAGACCACGACAAGAAAGCGAGAAGCACAAGAGCGACGAGCTGCTTTCTGCCGACAACAGTAAACATCCACATGTACCTTTGGTGCTCTCACCACCACCACCACCACCATCATCTACTCTGCACGTTTCCTGGTGTGAACATTCACACGACTGCAGCATCAATGACATTTAAGTAGGTGGAAGTCACATGATGCTAAGGAGACCGAGAAGAAAAGGCTTGTTAGCATCCTGAGAGCTCACATCAAAGAAAATGAAACTCTTCTTTCTGATGAATGGGTTTCTTCTTTCTCAGTGAGCAGAGAAACTCCACTGCTGGCTGTCGGACGTGGATCTCTGCTGCTCTTCGTCGCCTCATTTCATTGTAAACTGAATAAATCTGGTTTTTGGACCGTTGCTCGGACAAAACATGCATTTCTTCACTATTTTCTGACACAGTGAATCTAGAAAATAATCTGCAGATTAACCCGACGATTAAAATACTTGTTAATTGCGGCCCTTTCTTTGGGTTCAGGACTGTTGGTCAAACAAAGAAAAGCTGCATGTGTCAACTCGGGCTTTTGGGGACTGTAACGGTGTTTTTCACCACTTTCTCACAGTTTGTAACTGAACGATTTCCTTTCTAATCAGCAGATGAATGAGAACAGCCGTTAGCTGGCGGGCGGACGAGGCTCGTTGGCATCCTGAGATTTAACACAGGAGGAATAAAGATCGGGCCAGAAAGGGAAGAGGAGGTTTTCCCGATCCGTGGTTCTCTCGCTCATTAATTAATTAATTAATTAATTTAACCAGTTGAGTCCCACTGAGGTTGCACGAGGGACCCGATCAAGGCGGCAGCATAAAAAGCTGGAGACAAAACTAAACTCAGACAAACAGATAAAAGAATAAATAAAAAAAACAACCCCAGATAATAATAAAATAATCTCCAGCAGAGGTAATAAAAACTTAAAAACACGCGCAGACGGACGCCGTGCGGCCATCTTCCACTTTAAATTTAACTTCAAACTTCTTCCAGCAGGACAGAAAGAAAGAAGAGAAGGTCGTCAGGTCCGTTTGAAGTCGTCTGTTAACTACTCGACTATTAGGAGTCGTCATGTGACTGAAACAGAGGGATCAATAGAGAGTCGTGTGAGTGTGTGTGTGTGTGTGGTGTGTGTGTGTGTGTGTTAAATGGAGGTTAATGTGGAGACAACAACAGTCTCAGAGGGAGCTTTTAATTAGCTGCTTCACTTCAGTCCCTGTGGACACAAACGTCCCACTGAAACTCCCCATTAATACTGTTCACACACACACACACACACACACACAGAGACACACAGAGACACACACACACACACTGTAATTATCACAGACATTAGTGTTGCTGGTATTAATTACACAAATACCAGTAGTAACGATGGCTGTGACGCTCAGATGGCGTGCTCTCTTCTGTCGCATTGGTCTTATTTTATGGAAAAGACATTCAACTGAACTTTGTAAACAATAAACAACAACAATAAACAACAACAACAATAAACAACAACAACAATAAACAGCAGTAAATAGTTATTTCAACAAAATGGTCAAAAACGTGTTAAATAGCTGCCAGTATTTCCTCCTAAGTTTTTTATGTATTATATATTTGATATTATATAGGCTATATTTTGTTTTCTTACATCATTTTATGCTTAACAATTACATCGAAATTAAAGTAAATACATAATAATCTAAAAATTATCAAAAATAATAATTTTTAGGCCAATAAAATAATTTAAAATTTTAAAAAAAGTTGCTTAATTTTAATTTTAGACCCTTATTCCCATTTAGTGTAAAAATAAAAGTACACAAGTGCAAAGGGACAGAGGTGATTTACGTCCAATCAGTCGTCAGAGCTACAGAACGCAGCACTCGAATAAACAGAGACAAGGGAAGCGTTAAAGCGCATTAAACTGCGAGCCGAACGAATCGGACGACGCGAATCTGCGACGGCCCGACGGTGGAAAACAACGGAGACAAAGTCACAGTCCTCCTCCGGCTTTTATCACCTGCACGGACGGAAAAACAAGCATCCCTCCCTCCCGTCATGCTACATCATGCCTTTACATGACTGTAACTCCAGGCTGTGTGTGTGTGTGTGTGTGTGTGTGTGTGTGTGTGTGTGTGTGTGACGCTTCAGTTCCCACAAAAAAAAAAAAAAGCACTCACAATGGAGGATGCCCCATCGCACAAGACACTCTTTGTGTGCAAGTACCTCTGTGTGTGTGTGTGTGTGTGTGTGAGAGCAGGACACATCATCGGCTGCATCATCAGCCGTCAGCATTTTAAAATGTCCACCACCACAGAAGAAGAACCAGAGCTGTGACGGGACCACAGCTAACAGCGAACCAGCGCTGCAAACTGCAGAGTCGGAGGGTTAAAGGGAAGTATGGAGGGTCTCACACACACACACACACACACACACACACACACACAGAGCATCCTTTCCTGTTGCCACGACACAAAGATGGAAACTCAGAAAACACTTTTTTTTTTTTTTTTAGCGCCTAAGCTCACTCGAGGAATTCACCAGACTCATCCACTTTGATGTTTTGATTAATACTCCCTCCCACACACACACACACACACACACACACACACACACACACACACGCCTCCCATTTGAAAACGCTGCTCGGCGAGACGAGGAGTGACGGGCGAGTTAAGAGGTGCCTATCCGTGTGAGCGAGAGATCAGCGCCTGTCGCCGAGGGCCCAGCTCGGCCTCAGTGTTGAATTTCGTAATGGAATGCTAACTGCTCGTCCGGATCTCCTCCTCCTCCTCCTCCTCCGTCGGGAGGAGGAGGAGGAGGAGGAGAGGACCACGTACAGCAGGAGCATGTGGCTTATCAGCTAAGAAAAGCTTCCACTGACTCTACAAACACCCAACAGGTTGCAGGAGCTGCATCGTTTAGCCACAAAACCCACTAAATTAAACGTTCCTATAGGAACACTACGAGTACTGAGTGACAGCGCTGCGAGATTAAAGCACGCTCTCTGCCGAGCACAAACACAACACGTCTCCGTGTAACCATGACACAGCAGTTTCAGACGCAGCAAAGTCAATATAAGTTCTACAGTGTGGATAAGAGATGCGCTGACGTCACTACAGGAATACTGTAAGAACAGCAGCGAGGTAAAAACATATAAACACAGAAAAAAAAAGGTGTTCAAATTCAAATTTAGATCCAAATATGAGTGTTTTAGCAATAACTTTACGGGTAAAAATGCGTTTAAATTCACCGTGAAGTCACTTTAGAGCCGCAAACACATTTAAGTTAAAGAAAATACAATAAAAAGCACAATAAAGTCACCATAAACCTGCTGCCGGTGCTACAGACAACAGAAGAAGTTCGCCTAAAGAACTCTCCACTGAGTCCCGTGAGAAAACAGGGAGTTGCAGATAAAGTCACCATCACGCAGAATAAATACACTTTAAATCCCTGTAGAAGTATTACAGGAGCACCGGAGGTTAAGAGGTCACCACGAAGTGCTTTAAAGTCACCATGAAGTTTCCGAAATGCACTAAAATCCCAGTTTGATTATTAAAAAAGATGCTCTGACAGTAATAAGAAGTACCACAGAAAAGGTACGACGCACTCTTCTGAGCGCCGCAGGCTGCAGTTTTCCTGCAGGGATGATGGAGAAGAAAAATATATAAACGCCACGAAGTCTACGGTCACCGTGGCCGCACCTCCCGACGCCACGCAAACACGGAGAGAACGACAAAGTCACGACAAACCCGCCGCTGATATCACGCTTTAGGAAGCAGAAAAGTCACGGTGGATTTACACGAACACACCACATATCCTGCACACACACACACACACACAGTGAGAAAACCACACGAGTTGTAAATAATATAACTTCATACTAAAGTCACCATTAAGCAGAACAAATGCACTTTGAACCCACATGCAGGGGTGTTGTGGGAGAAACAGAAGATACCATTAAGTGGGGCAAAGATGTTCCCAAAATGCACTAAAAGTACTTGTTTTGATAGTAAAAAAAACTGCCATAAATGTGCCGTTTAACTGCCACTTGAAATCCCTACAAAATGGTTCAAAGATAACATAAAGTTTCCATAAGCTCACTATTTATTACTACAGATGCACTAAATGTCTAAAAATATGAGTGGAGTTTGGTGGATTTCCTTGCTTTAAACGGTTGGGAGGAGGAGGAGGGGGGGGAGAATCCCTAGCAACCATTATCTAAGCAGTTCAGGCCTGAGACAGAGGAGGAGACACTCTTCATCTCCCGAACCAGACCCCCGTCCATCAATCATTGACCCGGGATAACTGATAAAAGTCTCTCTGACGCCGTAAAACCACGTTGTGATGTGGAACGGCCCCGGATAGCATCCTCCGCCGCGTACCAACGCGGAAAACCCGACGACGAGGCCAACGGCTGAGTTAGCCGCCGAAAAAGTTAACAAAGTCGACGGTTTGAGGTCGACGACGGCTTCGAGTGTAAGAATAAGCAATGGGCGAGCGAATAAAATGAAAGTTAAAGCGGTGGGAGATGTCGAAAGAGAGAAGAGAGGGACTAAAGGAGGAGGAAGGGTGGGGGGACGGAGGAGGAGGAGGTGGTGGTGGTGGATGCAACAGGCGTCACGTCGATGCTGCTCGGCTGCGCGTAACCGGAGACGGTGGAAAAGTCTCCGAAACGCGGCGAAAAGTCGCCGAACAGCGACAGAAACCGCTGAACGTCGAGCGGCCCGGCGGCGCCGGGGGAGCCGCGGGGCGTTAGCGCGCCCCGGGGACGGACGCGGGGTCGGTTTCTCGCTAAATATGTCTGGGCAAGGTCACGGCAGCGGCGTACAGCTAGCCGCCGTTAGCTAGCGTGCGACCGGAAGAGACGCGGTCATCCCTTCAAATTAAAACGCACATCAGTTATTTAGGATTTTAAAATAACGCAAGATTAAAAACCTCTTAAGCATGTTGTGTTGGTCTCTATTGATTAACGTTAACATCTACATATAAGCATATACTTAGTCACCTTACTAAATAAGAGATTCATCTTTTTTTAGGGTGACTTATATCCACTTTGTACTTAATTTATCTCGCCTGTATTAAAGTGTTTTATATTCTGATTTGCTTAGTGCTTCTGTTCCTGTGTGCACTGATGTGGCAAAAGGGTTTCCCCTCAGGGATCAATAAAGTATTTCTGATCAACAGATAATGTGCACTGTTAAATGATCCAATAAGTAACTAAATAAGCATTTTACGACAGCCTGTGTGCAAATGCAGTTATCATCACCACTGTGAGGAAAAACATCAATGACCCATCACAAGACAAAAACACCTCACGTTTAAACTTTTTGCGTGCCAAAGCCGCATCCACAGCTGGAAAAGCTTCACCTTCAGATCTGACTCGCAGCACGTGAAGGGCCCAAAACGTCAGTAGTAGTAACTTCACTAAAACTATTTAAAAAAAAAAAAAAAAAAAAAAAAAGTTCACATTTCGCCCTGCTACTTTTCCCCCAATCAACAGGTGGTTTTATTTTGAAGGCGTCGACCGGAAGCGAGCCTGCTAGCTGCCGCGAGCTTGCCGGTGGTGTCTGGTAGCTTTACACATGGCCACTAGCAGCGAGGCTCGGACTAAAGTGCACCCGAGATATGGATGCTCGACTCCGGCGGCGAGCAGACTTTGAACCCCCAACCCCCCACCCACCCCACCCCTCCACACCACTCTGCCACCCTCCCCGCGGGGCAAAACCACCACATAACAGCCCGAAACGTGCACAAAGTTGCGCCAAAAGTGGGGGAAAAACAAGTTGTTGGTGATAATTAGCTGAAGTGCGGTGAATGAGGAAGAGCGCTGCGGCTGAATTCCACCGCTTGGATGCGCATCTAACTAGGAAGCAGCTCGGAGAGGAGAGCTGCCGTCTCCACATCTCAGCTTAAAACTTTTAAACAGCAGCAACAAGTCCAAACCCCCACCACCACCACCACCACCACCTACCCACCACCCTGTCCCCTCCACCCCCCGTGTCCCCCCTCCAACACGGCAAACCGAGACCCAACCGAGCGCACGGAGCCAGGAAAGCGGCGCGGCGCAGCGATGGAGAGGGTAGAAAAAGGCAGACTTACGCTTGACTTTGTTGGGGTTGGGCTGCTTGCGCCGAGACATCGTGGCGAGGATGACGATGGTGGTGGTGGGGGCGATGATGATGATGATGATGATGATGATGATGAACGGCGGTGATGGTGGATGATAAAGGGGATGAAGTAAAAAAAAAAAAAAAAAAAAAAAAAGAAGGGAGAGAGAGAGAGAGAGAGGCTGCAAACTTGCTCCGGAGAGGAGAGGAATCAAAATGGCGTTTCCGAAGGGATGTGCAAACTTGGACAAACTTTACTCCGGCTTCTCCTCCTCCTCCTCCTCCTCCCCACCCCTCCCTCCTCCACCTCCACCTCCTCTCTGCTTCTCTTCCTCTCTCCTCTCCCGGAGGAAAGAAAGAAAAAACAAAACGCGAGGAAAGGAGTTCGTCGATGAAGCGGAGGGGGGGTGAAAGTTGGTTTCTGCGCTGTATTTAGTTTTAATTCCTCCCCGGACTCCCGGCCGGCTCCCCCCTCTCTCTCTCTCGGCGTGTCTCTGCCTCTAAACCCGATAAGTAAAGCTCATCACGTGTCGTCTCTCCAGTCTCCAAGGGGACGTGGCCACCAAGCATCTCTCTCTTTACGCACACGTTACCGGATTACTTCTTCTGTGCTCCTCCCGGTAACGAGCCGTTAACGCATCACCTTTTAAAAGCAAGGACAGCTGTTAAACGTTTATTTACCTGCGCAGTGAACGCTTAAATTAAAGCTGCGCAGGAGTTAAAATGTAACTTTAAGCGTGTTTTAGCCTCCGCTTCTTCATCATCCGCCGCTCTCTCCGCACAAAAAAAGTTTTTTAACTTTTCTTTTAACTGTTTTTTTTTTACGCAGCCGAGCTACAGACGTGTGTTTTCTCAAATAAACGCTGAGTTTAAGGTGCAAAAAGCCACACACACACATACACACTGCACGGGCAGCTATCGCGAGATTTGAGGGTGAAGAAGCGTGGGGAGGAGGGGGGGAGACAGAGCGAGATATCGCGGGATTTTGGAGTGAAGAGAGGATGCCAGCCGTCGGCCTTTTGGGGTTGGAAGAAGCTGCCACTGTTTGTAGGGAGGTGCTGGGGGAGTAAGGAGCTTTCTTTTGAAGTTAATGATGAATTATTGGGTTTTAAAGTTAGAATCAGAGAAAAACAACAAGCTTAGTTTCACATCTCAGCGCCGGAAACTGAAGGACCTCTGCAGCTTTATGCCTTAAAAACAATAATGTGGTTGATAACTAAAAAGTAATTAGTCAATGCCACATGTTTGAATCTGGCACGCTTGAGTCTGCATGTGTGATGAAATGTTCTTTTTGTTAGCTTTATTGTAAAGTATAAACCTGCTGACAGGGCCACGTGTTGTTACACACACAAACATCTTCAAAAGTAAAGTTATCCTTTATTTATACGTAAAATGTAAATGTATTAATGCATATACGTATAAAATGTTCCAAATAAAAAGAAGTAATGCTTTGTGATTCCACCTTAAAGCCTCAGAAGCGAAGCCCGTGTCAACGGGCACATTTACTTTGTTTGTGTTTGAGATGTTTTTTTGAAAAGTTACGTGAATAGAAGTCTGAAAGGCCTCTGAATAACGTCACACACTTTTTGATCAGGCAGTGATGAGGATGTGGTGTGTGTGTGTGTGTGTGAGTGTGTGTTATGAAGATATAAATAACTCCAGCAGCAGCAGCAGCAGCAGCCCCGTCCCGTGCTCTCTGCTCTCAGGTCGGACTCAAACTTCAGGCAGCGAGGCTGGAAACTAAATTTAAACCGCCACCAAAGTTTCATTGTCAAATTTAGTGTGAGTCTCCTCGCTCGCTGCACGTCGAGTTCCTCTCCCACATTCCTGCCAGCCCTCCATCTCCAGATACAGACCCCTCCTCCCATCATCCCCCTGCCAGAGAGAGGAGCACACAGGCATCTCTCCTCCCATCACACCCCTCCTCCCCTGCAGGCGGCTGCAGCAGAGCAGGAAGAGGCTCTCGGGCTGGTTCGGCCTGTTGCTGATGAAGGAGAGGGAGGGAGGGAGGAGGGGCTGATGAGAGCTCTGGGTGTTACCGGGACTTTGGTTTGTGGCTGAATTACTTCAGAAAGTGCGTTCAGTTTTGTCTTTACCTCTTGCAGATTTTATACTTATACCCACCTGGTACTTGATTTATTTTCTGACCTGTTTTATAGTGTATCATATTGTTTGCTAGTGCTTTCTCCTGTCTGCACTGACGTGAAGGCGAGCTGCTGTAACAAAGAGTTTCCCTTCGGGGATCAATAAAGTGTTTCTGATTCTGATTCTGGTGCAGCCTTTTAGCTTTTACAATCAAAAGACTCGTCCCACATTCGGGGGAAAATAGCCTTATTTGCTTTCTTTGCAACAGTGAGATGAGAAGATGAGTTAAGCACAAAGGTGGTTAGCTTAGCTTAGCATAAATACTGGAGGCAGGGGGAAACAGCTAGCCTGGCTCTGATTTACCTTAAAACACACACCTATCGGCACCTCTGAAGCTGACTGATTAACGCGTTGTTTGTTGTGCTTTGAGCTAAATGATACTGTCAGCATGCTGTTTAGCAGTTTAGCATGTTAGCAACATTTGCTGATTAGCATTAAACAAAAAAAGTAAAGTAGCGCTGAGGCTGATGGGAATGTCATTAGTTTTGCAGGTATAAACCAAAGTGTTGCACAACTTAAAACTTGATGGTGACCCGATGGTGGAACAGAAGGTGTTACAGTTCATCCTCTGGGGAACGTGAACGGTCGTTTTCAAGTTTCATGATGATACGTCCGACAGTTGTCCAGACGTTTCACACATGACCTCGTGGTGGCGCTGGAGGGAACGTCAGAGGATCGCCAGCATGGCTGTCCATCCGGTAGTCGTGCAGTGGCCGACAGACCTGCAATCTGTGCTGCTGGCGCGGCAGAAAGCCAGTTTGTGGTCTTAGAGAGAGGGAAAGGCTGGAACTATTTATTGCTGAACATCAGTGTATCCCTCCGCCCAGTGCTTCGGAGCTATGGCCACCGCTGACAGCCTCCCTGCGACAACAAGACTTCAGGAAGCTACGGGTCACATTCCCGTCTGTGTACGGATTAAACGAACAGGACACAACGTGTTCATTAGGTAGGTGTGTTCTTGAACTTTGGACAGAGCCAGGCTAGCTGTTTCCCCCTGCTTCCAGTCTTTATGCTAAGCTAGGCTAATCACGTCCTGACTCCAACTCTGTACACGCGACACGACGCTGACCTCCACCTGTGGTACTCGATGCTCCGTAGAAACGCAGCTATCGTCTCTGGAGGTTTAGTGAAAGAATGGCTTCGTACAGGAGTGCAGAGTTTTGCCATAACTCTTGAATGCAGGACGTTTACTTGTATTCTTCCGCCGCCGCCGCCGCCGCCGCCGCCGCAGACTTTATTAACTTCAGTCCGTCGTCTCTCTGCGAGCTGCAGGTTCGAACCTCCCGACGTGTCGAGAAGAATCTGATGGAGAAGCAGAGCGGAAACAGATCTGTGCGTGCTGTTGACATATGAAATACGGAGCTCAGCTGAAACAGGCTGCAGGACCCTCCATTTCATTATGGACACACACACACACACACACACACACACACACACACACACACAGAGCCAGAAAAGCAGCTAACAGCATTACATCACTAATCCAATCACTGCTTTTCACCTCAACTGGCCACTTTTCAATTCAAATTAATCTATTGAGATACAAAGAGCCCATCACCAACACACACACACACACACACACACACACACACACACACACACACACACACACACACACACACACACACACACTGTTCAGCGGTCATTCACCAACATTAACATGAGCAGCTCACTTTTACTGAAAGTTTCTGATGTAACATGGTAAACATTACCTGCTAAAGCATGTTAGCATTGTGAGCATGTTAGCATGCTGAGGTTAGCATTAGCATAGCTAGCATGGCTGTGGAGTCTTAAATAAAACGTGATATAAGCTGCATTTCGTATTGTTGACTCTGTTTATCACCTCAAAGCAGTTGTTTGTTTTTCTTTGTTTTCAACAAAAAAAAAAAGACTGTAGATCTGCATTTTAAATGTACTTTTATTTATTATTTTATTGCACCCGAATAACTTCGACTCTCGTTTCGTCAGGGCCCGGGCGCTGATTTACATCTGCAGTTTCTGCGAAGACTTTAAAACATCACCTCGGGTTCAAACTACATTTTCTGTTTCTCTCTGGGAGTTGTGATGCATCAAGCGACAAAAAGGAAATAACCTACTGGAAGAAAAGTTTACTTCTCTTTTTACATCCCGGCCTGAAAAAACAGAGACGCAGAGGAGAGAGTGTGATGTTATTTATTGGACTGTAACCATGGAGCCGTTGCCGAGGAACGAACCATCGCTAACAAAAGGGTGGATTCATCCATTCATCCAGCGAAGAGGAGGAGGAGGAGGAGGAGGAGGAGGAGAGGCATCCCCAAACTCAGAGTCTCCACCAGCCGGAGAAAGGAGATCTGAGCTGGAGGGTTTCCCAACACCGAGCGACTACGAGTTGACACAGTTGTTGTTGATGAAACTTTACACACTCCTCCTCCTCTTCCTCCTCCTCCTCCTCCTCCTCCTCCTCCTCTTTCTCCATTGGAGCGTTGTTCGGACAGGCAGGCAGGCAGGCAGTCACATGAAGCCAACACCTGTCGGCAGTGTGGGGGGATGGCAAGCACATGCTGCTCTGCCTCACTGTTTCCAGCCCCGACAACACATTTCCTGCGTGTCCTTTCTCTTCTCCGCGTTCACCTCAGCCCTGCTTTCTCTTCTCGCAGCACGAAAAGATGTTTAAAAACTGCAGCTCAGAAAAAGTCGGAGCTGCAGCAGCGGAGGAGCGAGGATGGTGGTGTGGGGGAGAAGAGAAGGAGAGAGGGAGGGAGGGAGGAGGAGGAGGAGGGGGGTGAAAAACCGGTTTCCAATAGTGACGGATGATTTGTAGGTAACAGTTGTTTGCCTTGCAGCCCGAGGCCTGCTCCGCTCAGCCGCAGAGAGTCTGAGTGCAGCAGAGGCTGAAAAGCAGCTGACGGGGTGAAAATTATAATTCAGTCCGAAGCTGCTGCGCTGTTACAGACATTTTCCACTTCGACACTCTGCAAAAGTAAAACTGCATTAAAGCTGAACTCTTGTTCACTTGTTTTTTTTTTAGGTAGAATGTTTTCTGTCCTCTGTCGGGTGGAGACCGTCATTGCGAAGGACGTTGCTCAAGAGCAATGACTGACAGTCAGAAAGGAAGCAGGAAGTGATGCTTGGTCCGCCATTTTTGTAGTTTCAACACATTAAGATTACTACACTCATGACGCAGTCACGTGGGATAGCAGGTATAGAGATAGGAAGCTCCCCGCGTTTGTGGTTCGCAAGCGCTTGCACTGTTGAGACGGTTGGATGATTGCAGAGTCGGTCTTGTGAGGGTTAAAATATCTAGTACGACCGCCGCTACATTTGGAGTTATTGGCCTTGAACCGTGGACGGACGGCCGCCCCCCCTGAGTCTGGTTCTGCCAGAGGTTTCTGCCTCTTAAAGGAGGTTTTTCCTTGCCGCTGTGGCCAAGTGCTTGCTCACGGCGGGACTTGTTGGGTCTCTGTAAATAATATCATAAAGAGTCCGGTCTAGACCTGCTCTACAGTGAGATAACTTCTGTTATGAGTTGGCGCCGTATAAATAAATCATCTGAACCAGTGTTTTTTGATCAGTGACCCCTTAAAACGAAGCTCGTGACACGGGTTACACACAGCTATCAGTTATGACCAGTTCAGCCAACTTGCATTTATTTATTTTGTAAAATTCCCAGTCGGGAACCACTGACTTGATCAATGGACTTTGGCCGACATGAGGCGCCCACTCAAGTGCCTGAGACAGCTCCAGTACATCCGCTCAAGTTAGATTTATTGCCGCTGTCGTAAAGCGCGAGTTTCACAGTTGTAAATATAACTTGATGTTTACACAAACGCGATTTCCGAGTTGGAAACTGTGACAGTCGGTCCGAAGTGAGTATTTAATGACAAAGCCAAGTTAAACTTTCATCAGGGAAAAGGTTTGACAAAAGTGAATCCCAGACTTAATGAGGACACCGAGCAGCGCACACCTGTGCTTTGTCATGCATGTACGCATGGGAACATGGGAAACGCAGTTTAAGAGAAACGGCTGCATTTCTTATAGCGCTTTTATCCAAAGTGCTTCACAATTTGCCGCGCGCATTCGCACAGCGACGGCAGTGAGCTAAGGTCTGCCGGTCTGACCGCCGGGATCAGTGGACGACCCACATCTGCCGCCCGAGCCACAGCCGCCATTAAATCGCAGAAAACTGAGGATAAATCAATACAGAAAACAATCAGGGAATCACAACGATGCAAATACGTATCAGAGGGCAGCTGTCGGGCCTTTACTCTCATCTGAACATCTTCTGTTGTACATGAAAATATCACAATCTAAAAATTTCCGAATCCCTTTCCCGGTCCCCAGAGGATCGGCCCTTTTGATTTGAACGACCCTGCGACCTTTTCTCTGGCGCCATCGTCAGGACGGACGTCACGTTTTGAGCTCCACAGCTCACTCACCGAGGGCGAAGAAATGCAGCAAAGAGGTCGAGCCTTCATTTCGACTTTTCCCACGAAGGAGCTGCGTTGGGGAATCAAATGCGCGCACGCTCACATTCCTGGGAGACGCTTTACTGAACGTGGACGCCGTGCTTCTACTTTTTACCTCGTGATTCGATTTGCAGCCTTATGATCTTTAGTTTGTAGCTGCTGAAATGCGTTTCTTATCTTCTACATTTGAGGTTTTCAGGGACAAAAATCCCACGAACACGACAGCTGAAGAGCGTTTTTGTCACATCTGACTGCAGACGAGACACAACAGGTGTGGGACAGTCGACATCCCCTCTCCGCTAAAGTCACGCCGTTTCCACAGTTCAGTCCACGTTTACGTGTTTGATCGTCTCGGGCTGAACTGGATCAGCTGTATTTACAGTGACCGTCCTGGAAAACCCCGTCCTGCACATTTAACAGGGTTTTTAACGCGGTGATTTAGATCTTTATTCTTCTGTTTTGATCCATCTGAAAGCAGAATATGAAACTGTGCTCGATGTGAACGTAAATACGTGCAGCGAACAACGGAAACGAGTCTCGCGGCACCCTTTGCTCGTCCTCTTGGCTCCCGGGGACGCTAACGGGGCTTTGTGTTTGTGTCCTGTCCAGACTGCGTTTCAAACACTACCTTGATGCTCTTGCACTTCTATCTTTGTGAGGACCAATTTAAGTTTTGGACCTGGAGCGCGAGGACATTTTGTCCGGTCCTCGCGTCTTTGAAGGGCTGTTTGAGGCGCAGGACTTGGTTTTAGGGTTAATGTTAGAATCAGGTTCAGGTTTGAGTTAGCGGCTCAGGAATGTGCTATCACAGCGAGGGTCCTCACAAGTATAGAAGAACAAACATTTGTGTGTGCGTGCGTATGTGTGTGTGTGTGTGTGTGTGTGTGTGTGTCAGACTGATGTGGTATCTGGACAGACCAGTTTTGTGATGCTGATACGTTAGATACAGTTACCATGACGACGGCTCACCTGTTGCTGTCAGGGGTGGGGGATGGGAGTGTTGACGCCTACAAAACACACACACACACACACTCACACACACACACACACGAATGTCACATCATCTTTTAGGGCTGCATGAATACCTTCAGGTTAGCGTGACCTCTGACCTCTGACTCTGACCTCTGACTGTCCGGTAACTTTATTTTGAAAACTGACTTTTTCTAACTTACCTTTGATAACGAGAATGTTTTTCAGAACTGGTGCTCTGACTGTTTAATTTAATTTAATTTAATTTAATTCAATTTAACCCTAACTCAGTTCATTGTTGTTCATTTTTGTCTTCGTTTAGCACCTTTTAAACTGTCCTCACTTCACATTTTGTCAATTTAACAAACTATAAAGCTGCCAGTAACCAAAAAATACATGAAACCAGACTCATCTTTAGTCATAATAACTCAGAATATTATTTTAGAACAGTTCAAGGTTATAAAAAATATAGTTTCACTGTTTATGCACGTAAATACAGCGAAATACAGTCTATTTACATGTAAAGTGATTTTATCCCAAGTCTGTCTGTAAGTAATTCACACATGTATGTATCATATAAATAAAGTTATTTTACCATGAATAGACAGATACACAGAAAGATTTGTGTATTTGTTTGCTAAAATAAGAATGTGACATTTTTTTAAAACTGACAGAAATATTTGTACGATAGAGTATTTATATTTACGTGTTTTACTCTTAATTTGAGCAAGCAAGCTATATAAACACGTCACATCTGTTTCACCTCCTCTTCGAAATGAAACGAAGCAACGTTTGTGACGGAGCGTCGCTCAGCTACACAGTTTTGTGCGTTGACGGAAACAGAAACTCACTGACGGAGATGCAGAAAACTGTTAAAAACAGTCCGCGGTGCTGAGCGGCGAGCAGACTGAGCCTGTCAACACTCACGACGCCGAACTAAACGCACACAAGTTCCTCTATCAGAAATAATACTCAAGACAAACTAGAAAAGTGTACTTTGAGTTTAAAAAGTAGCAGATTCTGTGTGAATTTCTTAAATTGTGTGATCCATTAATCTCTCTGTTGCTGCGCGATTCTCTAAACAGATGTTGACAGTGTTTCTCCTTTTTATTTAACCAAGTAAAACTCTCTTTGAGATCAAAATCTCCTTTTTCATGAGTAAAAAAACCAGCGGTGGAAGACGTATTCAGATCTTTTACTTCAGTAAAAGCTGCAATATCACACTAAAAATTCAAAATGTTACTTAAGTAAAAGTATAAAAAAGTAAAAGTACTCATTAGGCAGCTAAACTATATTATCCGACTATTGTTACCATAACATTACTATTATAATAGCTAGCGACAGTAACTAGTATACTATATATATATATATATATATATATATATATATATATATATATATATATATATATATATATATATATATATATATATATATGTGTGTGTTAGTATTTGGTAGTTCAACCTCAACAATATAGAAAGTCATCACAGGTTTTCTGTGTAAAATGTGAATCTGAAAAGTAACTAAAGCTGTAAAACATTTCATTTATAAATGTAGTGGAAGTATAAAGTAGCACAAAATGGAAATAACCAAGTGAAGTACAAGTACGTCAAAACTGTACTGAAGTAACCACTTCACCACTGCAACACAAACAACACGAACATCAGTATTTGGAAATATATGGTAAAAGCAGTTATTTACAATTTACTAAGAAGGCTTTTTTCAAAAAGTGAGAAACATAAAATGTACTCAAGAAAAACTACAGAATTATTCAATTTAAATGTACTTTAAACATCAAAAGTACAGCTTTTCTTTGGTTTTATTCACTTTTATTGCCGTCGGGCCTCTTTAGGATCTGTTCTAATGTAATTTTCTATATTAATTTTAACACAAAATCTTCATCTTGCTTTCTTTTTGTCTTTATTTATCTTTTAATCTGTTTTACAGCAGCATAAAAAAACATTGTTAGGCCCAATGATGCAAGACAAACAACATTAACAGGCTAAAAAACATAAATATAACTTCCGATTAAGATGCATAAACAGATGCTTGAGTTTTCAAAATGATCTAAATTAAGTTAAAAACTTTGACTAAAAGTGCAACTTTTGCAACCACTGACACGAGTGAACACGCCGTGAGTCAGATAACAGAGGACAACAGACAGTCTGTAGCTGGGAGTGAGTCTGCGGTTAAAGGCCGGAGGTCAGAGAGGCGCAGAGAAAGCTGCTGGCTCCCCCTCGTGGCGAGACGGTCTAAGTGCAGCTCCACCTGCAGTCACTGACTCCACCTGCAGCAGCACAGAGGCCAGCGTCTGTCCTGAGGCCAGCGTCTGTCCTGAGACCAGCGTCTGTCCTGAGGCCAGCGTCTGTCCTCAGACCAGCGTCTGTCCTGAGGCCAGCGTCTGTCCTGAGGTCAGCTCCGTCTGTCCGGAGACCAGCGTCTGTCCTGAGGCCAGCGTCTGTCCTGAGGCCAGCTCCGTCTGTCCTGAGGCCAGCGTCTGTCCTGAGACCAGCGTCTGTCCGGAGACCAGCGTCTGTCCTGAGACCAGCGTCTGTCCTGAGGCCAGCGTCTGTCCTGAGACCAGCGTCTGTCCTGAGGCCAGCGTCTGTCCTGAGGCCAGCGTCTGTCCGGAGACCAGCTCCGTCTGTCCTGAGACCAGCGTCTGTCCTGAGACCAGCGTCTGTCCTCAGACCAGCGTCTGTCCTCAGACCAGCGTCTGTCCTGAGACCAGCGTCTGTCCGGAGACCAGCGTCTGTCCTGAGACCAGCGTCTGTCCTGAGGCCAGCGTCTGTCCTCAGACCAGCGTCTGTCCTGAGGCCAGCGTCTGTCCTGAGGCCAGCGTCTGTCCTGAGGTCAGCTCCGTCTGTCCTGAGACCAGCGTCTGTCCTGAGGCCAGCGTCTGTCCGGAGACCAGCTCCGTCTGTCCGGAGGCCAGCTCCGTCTGTCCTGAGGCCAGCGTCTGTCCTGAGGCCAGCGTCTGTCCTGAGGCCAGCGTCTGTCCTGAGGTCAGCTCCGTCTGTCCTGAGGCCAGCGTCTGTCCTGAGGCCAGCGTCTGTCCTGAGACCAGCGTCTGTCCTGAGGCCAGCGTCTGTCCTGAGGCCAGCGTCTGTCCGGAGACCAGCTCCGTCTGTCCTGAGACCAGCGTCTGTCCTGAGGCCAGCGTCTGTCCTGAGGTCAGCTCCGTCTGTCCTGAGGCCAGCGTCTGTCCTGAGGCCAGCGTCTGTCCTGAGACCAGCGTCTGTCCTGAGGCCAGCGTCTGTCCTGAGGCCAGCGTCTGTCCGGAGACCAGCTCCGTCTGTCCTGAGGCCAGCGTCTGTCCTGAGGCCAGCGTCTGTCCTGAGGTCAGCTCCGTCTTTCCTGAGGTCAGCGTCTGTCCTGAGGCCAGCGTCTGTCCTGAGACCAGCGTCTGTCCTGAGGCCAGCGTCTGTCCTGAGGCCAGCGTCTGTCCGGAGACCAGCTCCGTCTGTCCTGAGACCAGCGTCTGTCCTGAGGCCAGCGTCTGTCCTGAGGTCAGCTCCGTCTGTCCTGAGGCCAGCGTCTGTCCTGAGGCCAGCGTCTGTCCTGAGACCAGCGTCTGTCCTGAGGCCAGCTCCGTCTGTACTGCCGCATGTTTATCATGCCACAGCAGCCACTGACGGACTGACGGACTACAGTTAGTGCAGAGTTACACAGAAATACAAGTACATTTACTCAAGTACTGTGCTTGAGTACAAGGTCGAGGTACTTTACTCCATTTTCTGCTGCTTTATTCTTCTTCTCTACGTCTCAGAGGGAAATATCGTACTATTTTCTACATTAATTTGATAACTTTGTTCACTTTGCAGATTCAGATTAATAACAGAATATTATCACCAAATAAATGATGATGTAATGTTATAAGGTTAAGACTTCATTGATCACTGCGAGGGCAGTCTGTAAGCGATTAAAATGAGCTCCACTGCCACATTAATGCATCAATAATTATAATCCAATAATATAATACATATAATTCTGTAATGGGCCGTTCTGCATTATTCTGAGTATTTTGATGGACTTTTACTTGTATTTGTGATGGAAGAAGTACTCAGATCCCAGTACTGTACTTCAGTACAGGTTTGACAAACTTAGTATTTCCATTTTCTGCTACTTTATTCTTCTTCTCCACATCTCAGAGGGACATGTCGTACTTTTACTTCCCTGAGTAACACGATGTGATGCAGTGTTGTACGACCGACCCACCCAAAGTGGCTCCACATTGACGAACTACAACATTAAAATACTCTTACATGTGTTTCTTAGTGGTAAAAACAGAATAATATAATATTCTATAACGATTTATTGAATTCAGGACTTTTACTTGTAACGGAGTTTGTTATTTCTACGTTCACTTCAGTGCAGTTCTTCTTCCTCCACTGTAACTCGCATTAAAAAACATTTTTCAACTCTTAAAATAAGAAATGTAGAGGATTATGCTGCATTTCTTTTACAAATGCTGAAACTTAACTGGAGTTTTTTTTGTGATCAATGTGGAAATAATGGTGAGTGACACCTTCAGTGGTTTTGAATATGCTTTTATTGTTAGTGGAAAGGTTCGGCATTAATAAAGATATTAAAGGCACAAAGAAAAGAAAAAGTGTTACAATCATCCAAAACGAAAATGAAACAGATGTGACATCCAGACGGAGGAGCCTCCTCAGCGTCAGCTCCCCATGAATATTGATTGAAAGGCGTTATGATTGATTAATATTTCATATGAGCTCGTATGAAGGTGTGAAACTACCTGAGAGCATTTTTTTCTAATAAGATTCATTTTGGGAGAAAAACTGTCACCTGAAGTTTGTTGTTTGCTGCCTAAAAACTCTGTAAGTGTTGTGTTTAGTTATCGGCGTTAAATTAAAAAAGTAGTAGAGTTTAATTCCTGTTTAATTAAGAGCAGCTGCGGCTTTTTAAACTCTTTAATTTAGTTTTGTTTTGCTGCATTTATAATGTTGAACAAAACTGGAAAATAAAAGATATTGTTGAACTGGAAATGATTTTTTTTAGCTTTTTGCCTTGTTTCAGTTGTACAGTATATGGCCAAAAGTATGTGGACATCCCCTGTTGTAATCACATGGCTGGAATATTTGGGTGTCCATATACTTTTGGCCATGCTTACATGATTACAGCGAAAGTTTAAACTGAATTTAAATCTGAAACTCATTAACAGTAACTAGAATAGTTTGTAAACGTACCAGATGTCTGTGTTTAAACTGGAATTTGGTTTTTGCTGTTTGCGTGTTATTTATGTTTCCTGTTGATGAAAATGTGTTTTCACGATGATTTTATGAATCTAAAATATTTTACATGTGTTGTACGGACCTCAGATCACCGTATGAATTTAAAAAAAAATCCTCCAATTTCTTAAATTTGCCTAACAAAGATCTATCAAAAGTTCTTAATTCTTCTCCAGTATCATCTGTTTTAAGGCTACTGTGACCTTTAACCCTTGAGCTTCCTCACTAAACTAGCTAAACTCATTTAAAACGTCACACAGACCTCCATCGCCTGGAGCAAAACATTAAAACTCTGAAATTAAAGAAGAAAACAAATCGTCGACGAAGTCGTTTGTGCAGTTTGTTGGCTCCGCCGACTCTGTGATTGGTTGGAAGCGTGGTGGAAATGGCAAGGGGCGGGGTCACATCTCTGTGAACCAATCATCTCAGGCCGCGATGTCGATGTCAACACTTCCCCACACCTGAAAAAACACAACAGGGCATCAGCGAATGTGCTAATACCGGTTCAGTTCAAATGAAAGTCTTGCTGTTACCCAAATCTAAAGGGTTCAGTCTCCCGGTGTACGGTGGCCTTTACAGGACAGAACCTGGATTTGATCTGAATGCTAACATGTTAAAATGTTGAATTTTGAATTAGCTATATAAACAAATACAAAAATGATCTTATAAGCAAAAAAAAAAAAAAAGCAACAACAATATATAGACAAAAAAGAAAGAACGTGATAAGCATGTTAACAACTACTGGGTCTTGTGCTGATGTTAGCATCAAGCAAAAGTTAACACGTTAACACGCTCACAGATGGCATATTAATATGCTAATTTTTAGTTGGTTCATCTGTGCTTAGCTGAGTGCTAAATTTAGCATGTTACACTAGCATGACTACAGTTAGCATGTAAATAAGCATGTTAAATTTTAGAAAATGTTGGCATGCTAATGTTTTGCATGTCACACTTTGCAGACTGGGCTGTGCACTGCGAATGCTAACCTTTGTAAACATGCATGTTATGTTTGTTAACACTCAACAGTTTTGGGATGTTAATATGTAGCATTAAGCCTATTAGCAAACACATTAACATGCTAAGTGTTTGCATTTCTATCCCATATGCCTCTCCTATTTGTGCAAGCTTTGCTAATGTTTAGCAGGATTAGTAGCTGTGCCTGAGTGCTGAATTTAGCACATTACAGTAACATGCCCACAGTTAGCATATTAGTATGCATTTTAAATATTGGAAAATATTGGCATGCTAATGTTTAGTAATACTTAGCAAACCAGGCTGTGCTTTGCGGTCAATGCAAAGGTTAGCGCATGTCAAGATGCATGATATGTTAACATGCTAAGTGCATTTCTATCCTATTTGTAGATATTTTTGCTAATGTTGGTAGGTTTAATAGGTGTGCTTTGAGCTAAATGCTAAATTTAGCATATAACAATAACATGCTTACAGTTTATTAAATATTAGAAAATACTGGCATGCTAATGTTTGGTATATAACACTGTGCTTTACAGTGAATGCTAATATTAGCGCATGTCAATGTGCATGTTCTGTTTCAATTTATATTCTATTTGTGGACATTTTGTTTATTAGGTTTAGTAGCTGAATGCTAACTTTAGCACATTACAGTAACATGCATACCGTTAGCATATTAATAATTATGTTAAATAATTACAAAAATATAGGTGTGTTGATGTTTTACATGTAACATTTAGCAAACTACGCTGCATACAACTGTTTATCTTGTCTGGATGCATTTCTATCCTATATCTATGAAATTTTGTTGGTGGCATAAAAGTTTTTATCCAGGAGGGATCGCCAACGTCAGCGAACTTTCTGATAATATTTGTCAGGACTCATCAGTTAAAAGTCACGATATTAAGCTGAAATGGTCCTGGCAGTTTAAAAAACAGCAACATGACCTGACGAAGTTGTGAAGGTTACCTGCTGGAGGTTGCTGCAGTCCATCACCGCTAAGAGGCGACGGGGTCCATCCAGCCGAGGGACGAACGACTCCTTCCAGGAGATCGAAGCCTGAGGATTAATGACACTGAAACACACACACAGAGTGGCATAAATACACGGTTTCCACCCAGAATAACACAGTGTCCGTCAACATGTTATCACAGGTGAGTGTACCTGTAGTAACGTGTCCTGTGGGTCATGAGTCCAGCTCCCTCCATGGCCAGGTTCACCTTCTCCAGAGGGAAGTTGAAGGGGTTGGTGAAGGAGACGGTCACAAACATCTCCTGCTGCACCTGAGGCTGGCCGCTCACCTACAAGTAGAGAAGAAGAAGAAGAAGAAGAAGCCTGTAATAATTATGCAACTACACAATGTGCTATACTGTATTTTTCATAATTGTATTACATAGGATTATTGCTAGAAAGTAAAAATACCTCAGTTAGGTTAAAAAAGTATCAGTCAAATGTATTTACGTGTTTCTATTGTCAGTAATAGTAGAGCTTACTTTCACTGTCGGGTAAAATCTTGTACCTCTGTGTTTTATTTAAACAATTTAGATTTTTTTTAGCTCAGATATAAAAAATTTGTTTGTTTTTTTGTTTGTTCCTGGTTTTTAAAATCGAGTAACTGCTCACAAACTTCTCTAAAACCTACAACGTACACAAAACCTGATCTGGAGGGACAGACGAAAACTGAAATCTGCAGCAGAAAAATATTTTCTCAGCATTAAAAATGTGTTTTAAATAATAAATATTACTACATTATTGGAATTGTACTATTGACAGATTAACAACTTTCATCAAAGAACTGAACTTTTATCAAATATATTTTACTTTAAATAGATTTCCTGCCGAGTGAAACGAGCTGAAGGCAAAATATTTTGGTAAGTTTTTGGGCACATAAATATACATAAAGTCACTAAAGTTATTATCCATAGTGTGTGTGTGTGTGTGTGTGTGTGTGTGTGTGCGTTTTACCGTCATGGTGAGGACCGGGGCCTGCAGGTCGATCACCTTGATGGCGGTCACTGATTGGTCGTCAGCCTGTCCAGTCACAACAAAGTTCAGGGAGAGCTGAGAGCCCAGGTTAGGCAGGTACTCCTCAGCTGTGATCTTCAACATCACGCGCTCGGCTGCAACACACACACACACACACACACACACACACACACACACACACACACAAATCCTAATTGTAACAGAGTTTATTTCCAAATCCACAAATGCACACAGGACGTTTCCACTGATGTTGCTCACTCTGATTGGCCGGCACGGTGACAGTGAAGTCCAGAGCTTTGAAGTCACTGGCTGTGACGCCGGTGTAGAAGATGACGGACCCGGACAGGTGAGCTTCGACCGTTTTGGGGAATTCTCCGTGGTTCTGGAAATCCACTGCCAGGTTCACGTCCTGACCCAGCTGGACCTGGAGAGAGGGACGGAGGGACGGAGAGTTGGGAACATTGTTGCGGAGGTCAAACAGCAGGTCAAAGCTCTGTTACGGCGTGTCGACACAGGAGGCGTATCAGCTGCCGTCACAGGCCGCAGTTCACGTGCCTCAACGTCACATACGGTGACTATGTGTCGCTCTCTGAGCAGGTGACCTGAATGCTTCCTGCTCAGACACAGAAGGAAGCTGCTCTGTAGACATTTTGTTAGATTGGATTAAACGATCCATAGAGAAGAGGAGATCAGTGTTTACAAGATGGCGGGACGTTGTGCCAGCTGCTGTTGGTGGATGGTACTCGTTAACAGCTGCGTCTGTCATTTTAATTTCAACACACTTGAGAAGTTGTAAGTTTGAGTTTCAAAGTCATAAATAAACGGCCAGATGCATGAATGGATCGAAGGATCCTTTATTTAAGTAAAAGTACTAACACACACTGTGAAAATACTCTGCTGCAGTGAAAGTGTGTGAGTGTGATCAGGAAAAAGCCCTTAAAGCATTAAAGCAGTGCAGCGTCCCTGTGGCTGCTGTGCTGTTATATATTCTATCATCAGGTTATTATTCCTCGTGCATTAATGTAAAGCAGGATGTTGCTGCTGCAGCTGGTGGAGCTGGAGCTCATGTTGAACCGGTTTGTATCGGACTGCAGCTGATGATGCTTTTCATTCTGGATCCATCTGCCGATTCTTTTCTCCGTCGATCGATCGATCGATCGGTTTGGGAAACTCGTGAAAACGGTGAGAAACGCCGTCACGACGACCCAGAGCCCAAAGTGACGCCTTCAGCGTGTTGTTGTGTCCAAAGCTCGACGTTATTAACAATTAGAGCTGCAACGATTAGTCGATTAATCGATTAGTTGTCAACTATTAATTTAATCGCCAGCTATTTTGATAATCAATAAATCGTTTTGAGTCATTTCTTAAGAAGAAATGTCAGAATTCTCTGATTCCAGCCTTTACATGTGAATATCTTCTGGTTTCGTTCCTCCTCTAGGACAGTAAACTGAACATCTTTGGGACATGTTTGAGGACGTCGTCTTTGGGAAACACTGATCGACATTTTATGGACCAAACAACTAATTGATTAATTGAGAAAATAATCGAGTTAGTTGCAGCCCTATTAACAATACATTTAAATAATCAGTTATCAAAGTAGTTGCCACTTAATTTTCTGCCAGTCGACTAATTAATGGTTTCAGTACTTGTAAAAACTGTTGGGGAGTTTAATTTCTAACAAAACATCACATTTTATAAACTCTTCATGTGTTTTGTGTGTGAAAAATCTTAATTTGTAAAGTAAGTAAAGATAAAAGTACTGAAGTATTTCCCTCTGAGATGCAGCGGAGTGGAAGCAGAAAGAAGCACGAAAAGAAAATACTCAAGTAAAGTACAAGTACCTCAGATTTGTCCTCAAGTACAGTACGTGAGTAAAGATGTAGTGGAGAAAGTGGTTAGTACATCTAATTTGTGCTTAAGTACTTGAGTACTTGTACTGCGTTACAGTCCACCACTGGTAAGTACTGAGAGACAGATGTGTAGACAGATGTGTTACCGGTTCAGCTGTGATGACGACAGACAGCTGGACGTCAGGCAGCTCAGAGTGATCCCTCTCGCAGCCGTACTCCTCCGCCCGGGTCATGGTCCTGTTGTCCTCTGCACTACCTGCAGACAGAAACCAGTTCACGACAGACGGGGCTCCGACTTCTCACGACTCCCTCCGGCTCGAACGAACTCGTCTTCACGTTACTTCTCGTCGTTTGGAAGCCGTGGCTGTGTGTGTGTGTGTGTGTGTGTGTGTGTGTTACCTTCAGGGTACTTGTAGGTGTGTGTGATGTCCACAGCTGACGTGCTGCCCACGGCCTTGGTGTAAATAGCCTGTCCAACAAGAGTCTTATCCACCTTGTATGGAGTCAGAGTCCCGTACTGATCCCGCTTGTGGAAGACCACGTCACTGTTCACCTGGAGGGAAGGAAAAAACTGTGATTACGACAATTCATCACGCGGAAGGCAAAAGTTAGATTTTCATCTTTACAAAGGAGAGAAAATATTAAACGAAACAACATTTAAACTCAGCTAAAACACAATTCCTGTTCCCTCTGAGCTGAGTTTATTATTTTGACCAGATTAAAAAAAATAATATGAAGATGAAGAGTTGTGATTTACTTTGTTTTTGTTGCGAAATATTAAGTAAAGTATTAAAAGTACAAGAGGTGACACAAAAGATAAACACAGCAGGGGCTGCAGACCAAAAGAAATACATACAATAATAAATATTGTATTAAACATATTTATAAAATATAACAGCAGGAATATGTTTGTATGTGTTTTTGTGGTGGAAAAGTACGTTTTGTGCTGTAAATGTTTGTATGTGTGAAGAGTAACAAAGGAAATGGACGTACGGGGGAAGGTAAAAAGAAATAAGTAGATTTCATGACTCAATTATGTTTTCGATTAGGCAACTAAATGTTCAGCCTGTAAAATGTCAGAAAATAGTAAACAATGCTGATCAAATTGCTTGATTTGTCTAAAACTGTAAAATTATTCAAATCAATTCAGCTTTTATTAGCAGTTATATAAAACAAAGAAAAGTACTCAGATCTGAGAAGCAGGAAACTTGCTGATTAACGACTTTAACACTTGATCTTATAAGACGGTGTAGTCCCTCATTCGTCCAGGAGTGTGTCTATCGTAGAAAAGGTTTCAGTCGTAGTCGTCTGGACACTGTTTTCAGAATCAAGACGTTTCGGCTCCCATCCGGAAGTCATTCTCAATTGTGAAAATGGTCTGAGAACTCAGAAATGCAAGCTACTCTGTGTTGCTTAAGCCCCGCCCTCAGGGAGGAGTCTACCTGAGTGTCTGCTGTTTACCTGCCTAGTTTCATCTGAAACTGACCTTTTTTTGTTTCCTGATTACTGATTACTGGGCCATCATGGAAACAAAAGAAGGTCAGTTTCAGGTGAAACTAGGCAGGTAAACAGCAGACACTCAGGTAGACTCCTCCCTGAGGGCGGGGCTTAAGCAACACAGAGTAGCTTAAATTTCTGAGTTCTCAGACCATTTTCACAATTGACAATGACTTCTGGATGGGACCCGCTAATCAATTAATCAACTAATCATTTTAGCTCTACTCTCCTTCTTTCAGAACGTTTTGCCTTTTTTTGTCTTGACCACCTCCAGTCACTTCAGTTTAAAATCACTTTAGCTGAGAAGCCAGTAGTTTTCATTCAGAGTCAGTGAACAAACACACACACATTTACTTTCTCAGTATCGCGTTTTCCAAAAACAAAACCCGAGAGGAGGAGTGAGCTGTGCTGCTCTAATGCTGTTCCACAGTCTTTTATACCCAGACAAGAAGAAAACTCTGAATAATTATACTTTGCCATGAAATAGGTCAAATGTAAAAAGACAGTAAAAATATTAGTATTGTTCTCAGTGGTGGAAAGTAGCGACATTTACTCAAGCATTGTATTAAAGTACAATTTAAAGGTACTTGTACTTGAGTGTTTCAAGAGTGTATTTTCTGCTACTTTATACTTCTACCCACGCTACATTTCAGAGGCAAATATTGTATTTTTACTTTCCGACATTATTTTGGTAATTTAAGATTAATGCTACAAAATATAATCAACAAATAAATGATGATATTATTATATTATTAAGACTTTATTGATCCCAGGGGGACGTTCACGAGCTACCCAGCAGTATATAAAGTAATATAGATAAAATATATATAAATACATTTTAAAAGGCTGATGAACGCATTAATGCATCAATAATCATAAACCAATAATATAATATATATTCTGAAATGAGTCATTCTGCAAAATGAGTACTTTTACTGTTGGTACTTAGTATATTTTAATGCTTTTTCTACTTTTATTTTAATTTTAAAGGCAGGGCTTTTACTTGTAACAGAGTATTTCTACGCAATACTTCTTCCACCACTGTTAAGAAATGTTGAAACTAACCTCAGCGAAGACAAATCCAGAGTCAAACGGGTGACAGAGCAGGCCTTCCTTGATGGCAGCGACTGAGGCTGGACCACAGCGATAATATCCTGCAAACCAAACACAGAGTCATGTCTATCATCCACCTGTCCACCTGTCTGTTGATCTGTCCGTTCTGTCTGTCTGTCCTACCATCACTGGTCTCCTGGGGCGTGGAGTCCACCACCTGCCATCCTCCGAGGCCAGGCGGTAGGTCAGCACGCGCAATGTACACCTCGTTCCAGCAGTGGAAGTTCCTACAGAGAGAGACAGAAAACACTGTTACTAGCTACAGCTTTTTGTACATGCGTTTAGTTAGCCAAACCATGTATTGGTTGTAATAGGCTACCTAGTTTTATTCCTTTACAGGCTGATTAAGATTCAGATAAGGAGCTCTTTGGACAATCTCAAGGGCGCAGGGAAGAACCAGAATCTACAAATACGTGTTCCCTCCAGTGGTGGAAAGTAACAAAGTACTTTACTGAAGTACAAATTTGAGGTAATTGTACTTTACTTTGAGTATTTCCATTTTCTGCTAAGCCTACTTTATACTTCTACTCCACTACATTTATTTGAGAAGTCACTCGTTACTTTGCAGATTCAGATTGATAATACAAACTATAATCAACTATTATAGGTTAACGTGGGATAAAATGAGGTTTAATTTATCCTCCACGCTGTGGTGTTGCTACTTTTACTTAAGTTAAAGAACTGAGTTCTTTAAAGACACTAGTTCTTTCACCTCACTTGTCCTTTTATTAAACAAGTGGACGAGTCTAATAAATCAATCTAGAATATACTACATCTAATTAGGTGATTTTAAGGTAGTATGACCACATTAAAACAGGTGAATTCCACAAGATTCAGAGGCTGAGACAGCAGTTACTGCTACTTTGCTAAGCTAGGTTAGTTAGCTTTTAGCAGGACTAGTTTAACTTAACATAGTGTTTTTTTTGGGTCCATCATGGGGTTTAGCTAAATCCTTATGTATGTGGTATAAAAAACTGAATTTCTAACATGTCAGATCATCAAAACGTACTTTTCCATCATTAGAAACAGGTAGAAAAAGTAGGTAAATTTAGCTTCAGCTAAAGCCAAAGATACCCTTCTTTGGCTATCTCACCAACAGAACTCTCTTGCTTTAGCTTTCTGGTGGGGTTTAGACTTTATTAAGACACAGAATTTAAAATGCTATTTCTATGGAAATTGCACATTCCTAAGACATAATTATGGCTGCGTGGAGCTAGCTAATGTTAAACAGCATGAATAACTGGCTAGGAAACATAGTAGTACCAAGCTAGCAAGAGATCAGCGGGGTGTACGCGGGTTTACAACGCACCGCAGTAAAGGCTACTTGTCTTCCGTATACAACACAGATTTGTCTACATATATGATGAGCTGAGCTGATTTAAGTTATAACTTTGTAAAATCCAGCCAGGGCAAGTAAAGAAAATCCTAACGGCCTAGTTTCTGGTCCGGCAGTCTCCTAGCAACAGACATGACATGACATGAAGGCATTTGGACCAACCAGATGGAGTCCCTGGTGTTGCGTCTGTCCGGCGTGCCATCTGTCAAGAAGATGAGGTCGGTCTTCAGGTTGCCTGTGTTGTCGTGAGCTGAATTTATGTTGGTGATGACCCTCGCCGGGATGCCGAGGCAACGTAGGACTGCAGGGATATGAAATATTTTAATGCCACATTACTAACATCAGATATTTCATATCACTTTCTGGCCCTCCAAAAAACACACTCAAGGCTTGGCTCCCTTTAAATCGAATGTAAAAAAAAATGTAAAGTGATATTATGCCTTTAATGCATCTATGTACAAAATGACAGTGGTGGAAAGTAATTTATTCAAGTACTGTGCTTAAGTACAATTTTAAGATACTTTTATCCCTTATTCTACTTCTGTAGAAGGGAAATACTCCACTTTTTACTCCACTACATTTATTTAACAGCTGTAGTTACTTGTTACTTTTCAGATTAAGATTTTAAACAAAAAAAAACGTATGATCAGTCTCTTTGCAGTCGTTTTGAGTGTCTTTTTGTTGTCATTTGCGTCTCTGTGGTCATTTTGAGACTCTCTGAAATCACTTTGCGTCATCTTGTAGTCGTTTTGTGTCTCTGTGTCTTTTTATGGTCATTTGTGTCTCTTTGTAGTTGTTTAGTGTCTCTTTGTGGTAGTTTTGCATCTCTTTGTGATCATTTTTGCAGCAATTTTTGGTCACTTTGTGTCTCTTTGTAGTTGTATTGGGTCTCTTTGTGGTTGCAAAATCAACCCCTGGGCCTGTGCCCGGTAGGCCTATTCATTAATCCATCCATGCTTGACGTTATGTGAAAGCCCTGACATGAAACCATCATTTTAAAAGTGTAACATGGTAACAGTGCACACTCTTACAGGTGTTGAAGACTCCAGCATACACCCAGCACTGGGCGAAACAGACGGAGACTCCACTGTTGGCGTACTGCAGCAGGATCTTGGCGCTGCCCGTCCAAGCTGTCGGCGCTGTGCCCAAGGAGTAGTCGTCACTCCAATTCCCAACCAACACGCCATTATCGTCCTGAGTGTTAATCTAAGGGAAGAGAGGAGAGTGGTTGAGACTGTCATTTGTCCTAAACTCCGGAGAGACAGCTTTGTGGCTTAGATTTGTGAGTGGGACAAATTTTTTAAAGGTGGCGCCATGAAAGGTCATGTTATTACCTAAATCAAAAGAGTTTATCCTCCTGTATCCTGCATGGTGGGCATTTTTGGACATCTCAGACTCAGCTTGTCAGGCTCAGTTTGTCAGTCTAAGCCAGTGTTTCCCAACCTCTTTGGCATTTGACCTCTTAAAACAAAGCTAAGTGGCCTTATGACGGCTTGTCAGATTGTTTTATTTTAATAATTTTTAGAGGGATGAATAAGTAACCAGTAATTCACAAAGTATAAAAAGGAAATAGTTTCTGCTTTCCTGTCCTGTTAATCATTTAGTGGTTGCAAGATATTGTATATCATCACGTATATGAGCCCTTAATCATATACGTATAGGTCTACGCTGTACCACTTAGGCTCAGCAGTGCTTTGAGCTAATGTTAGCATATTCCAGTTAGCATGTTAACATGCAGGTTAAAAAATGGATGTTACCATGCTGATAGATTTGATAGCATGAGAACATGTTAAAGTTTGAATGTCAACATTGACATTAGTTAACATGTAAACATGCAAACATTTAGGATATAATGTTTAGCATATTGGTTTATTTTATCATGCTAGCCTGGTAACAAAAAACACAAACAAAAACTGTTAGCATGATCATTTTGCAAGCTTGTGCATGGTGTAATGTTTAGTAAGTTACAATGCTAATATGCTTATGTTAGCATGGTAAAATGCATACACTTAGCATAGTAACATGTCATTGTTTTGATATCCTATAACTGTTGAGATATTTCACTCTGGACCAAAACGCTGGACTGATGGATGAAGCTAGCTTAGCTAAAAATGCAAAATGTACATTTTTTGTCTTGCCTGACCTTTACTGTAACTGTCTTTTAGCATTTAGATAAATCAGCCACATGTTGAAAAAGTGCAGCGTTTTGGAGATGGGAGGTTTGAAAATACACTCAAGTAGGCAAGAATAACAACAGCAGCATTTTTGGGGTTAATTGTGAGAGTACTAAATACCAAGCTCTGTATAGATACATGAACTCATCAATAAGACTAACTGGACACTGTTATATTAAAGTCAAGCAGATTAATTAGTTTTTCCCCTCTATATTCTCACCATGGCAGAGCCTATCCTGACCAGGTTGATGACATTGCCTCGGTTGTAGATTGGCATCTGAGATGCATCCAAGATGTAAATACAGGCGTCCAAAATACCACGCTCAAACTGCAGGAGATAATACATTAACTTTAAGTTCATTCTTTAAGATTTGTTATGATGTGTTTGAATATTCGTGTGTACCTGTCCATACATCCAGCTGCGTTGTGACGCAGAATTCTGATAGATCACACCAGTGTCGTTCAGGACGTACTCCCTCCGTTGTGCTTCATCAGAAAGAAACACAGCGTCGTCTGCAAAGAGAGAGACAGACAGATGGTCAGACAGAGAGTACAACTCCTTAAATCTTCTTCAAATTCCTACAAGACTAAATTTATCTAAACAACAGTGAGACCACAGGACAGAAAAGCTCTCCTTTGATGTCCAACAGTACTAAAACTGAATACGAGGAGGCAGTAAAAGGACAAGATTTGACATGTGGGACATTAACATCATCTCAGGACACTAAAACTTTCTTTAAAACAAATTTAATCACATTATGATTGAAGTCTACAAAAATAAATACTTAAAAAACATTAGCTCATTAACAGTATTTACATTTACATTGGCGTGTAAACTCTAATGTTGATTAATCTAGCATTGTCCTTAAATAAACAAAATTAGCTCATCTAAAAAATGAAACAAAATAATTGAAACTTCATGTAAACTCAAATTTTGATTAATGTGCATTGTCCCTAGTAACCATTTTTTCTCTTCATTAATCTCATTAAAATGTCTGGGGCAGTAAAAACACTTTAAAATCAGCCCTTAATAAATTCCCTGAAACATGAAATTAAACTAAAACTCTCCATTAACACAAAATGTCAAATTATTTGAAACATCATGCACATTTACATGCTTTTCTACAAATACAGTGAAGGACTACAGATTACTGTAAAACTTCCTTTGAAGCCAAAACACTTTTTCAGAAAGACACTAAAACTCAGCTCACTAAGCTTATTAAATTCTCTGAAAAATCCTTAAAATGAGACTATAGGACACATAAATTCTCCTTTGAAGTTTTACTTATGAAACAAAACTCTTTCAAACAGAATTTACACTGCAGGACAGTAGATCCGCTGTGAAATCCATCGCTCATTACTGTTAATTGATACAAAAACGCTCCATGAAAATTCTTTGAAATCATCTGACAAATCATGTGACATAAAAACTTTCCTGGAAGTTTTCCTAGAACTCCACGAATAACTAAAATTATTATTAAAATTAAACTAAAACTAAAAGAACAAAATTATTTGAAAAATCCTAAAAGACCTTTCTCTAACTGACAGCACAGAAACACCTTCTCTCAGCCACTAGGAGGAAGTTAAAGGTCAGTAGAAGAGTTCGTACCTGGACACCAGGCGTTGAACAGCAGGTACATGTCAGTGTTGGCGTCCCTCTTGGTTCGCTGCACGCCGCCGTCTGCCATGATGGCCACGTAGGTACGATACTTCCCCACAATGGCGGTCGCGTTTGGCTTGATGCCCAGCATCAACGTGTTACCCCGTGTCTCTAGAATCTTCCCCGACCACTGACCACCATTACGGGAACCGAAGGTCACCGCCACCAGAGAGCCCTTACTGGGTGAAGGGTCGGAGCCTGGTGGAGGAAGAGGAGGAGGATTAGTCATGGAGAGGAGAGGGGAGGAAACAAGCAGAGGAGAGGAGAGGAAACAAGGAGAGGAGAGGAGAGGAAACAAGGAGAGGAGAGAAACAAGGAGAGGAGAGGAGACAAGGAGAGGAAACAAGGAGAGGAAACAAGGAGAGGAAACCAGGAGAGAAGAGGAGAGGAGAGGAAACAAGGAGAGGAAACAAGGAGAGGAAACCAGGAGAGAAGAGGAGAGGAGAGGAAACAAGGAGAGGAAACAAGGAGAAGAAACAAGGAGAGGAGAGGAGAGGAAACAAGGAGAGGAAACAGAGGAGGAGGGAGAGAGGAGAGAGAGGAAACAAGGAGAGGAAACAAGGAGAGGAAACCAGGAGAGAGAAGAGGAGAGGAGAGGAAACAAGGAGAGGAAACAAGGAGAGAAACCAGGAGAGAGAGAGAGGAGAGGAGAGGAAACAAGGAGAGTTCAAGGAGAAGAAACAAGGAAGAGAGGAGGAACAAGGAGAGAAACAAGAGAGGAGGAGAGAGCAAGGAGAGGAGAGGAGAGGAGACCTTAGGAGAGGAAACAAGGAGAGAGACAAGGAGAGGAAACCAGGAGAGAAGAGAGAGAGAGGAAAACAAGGAGAGGAAACAAGGAGAGAAACCAAGAGAAGAGGAGAGGAGAGGAAACAAGGAGAGGAAACCAGGAGAGAAGAGAAACAAGGAGAGGAAACAAGGAGAGGAGAGGAAACAAGGAGAGGAGAGGAGAGGAGACAAGGAGAGGAGAGGAAACAAGGAGAGGAAACAAGGAGAGGAAACAAGG
The DNA here is from genome assembly GCF_020085105.1 of Siniperca chuatsi. Classification (NCBI taxonomy): domain Eukaryota; kingdom Metazoa; phylum Chordata; class Actinopteri; order Centrarchiformes; family Sinipercidae; genus Siniperca; species Siniperca chuatsi. The sequence continues at coordinate 25,005,528 of NC_058060.1, forward strand.
AGAGAATTCAATTAAATTCAGTTTTATTTATATTGCGCCAGTTCATAACAGAAGTTATCTCATTGCACTTTTCAGGTCTTGAGCAAGCACAGTGGCAAGGAAAAACCTCCTTTAAGAGGCAGAAAGAGAGAGAGAGAGAGGTTTTGGGGGAGAGGGAGGCACAATGCAAATACCATCTAAAATAAAAAAAAATAGTAATATTGTAATTGTAGTGGTAATATTAATAAATTAATAATAATAGGAATAATAATGACAGTATTAGTAAAAGAGCCAATAACAACAACTATAGTAGCAGGTTGTTGAGCAGGAACATGGGGGCAGCAGGTGGCCCACAACCACAGATCCAGACTCTGCAGCTCCGGAGGCAGAAATACCTGCTGAAAGCGACAGAAGGAGAGAAGAGAGAAACGAGAAAGCACAAAACCACGGGAGAGAGAAGTTAGTAAGTTAGTTAGTTAGTTAGTCGAGTTAGTAACATGCAGTAATGGGATAAAAATGCATACAGACGGAGAGGGAGAGGAGGAGAGAGGAGAGAGGTGCATCATGGGAAGTCTCCCGGCAGTCTAGGCCTATAGCAGAATAACTAAGGGATGGTTCAGGACTCACCTGAGCCAGCCCTAACTATAAGCTTTATTAAAGAGGAAAGTCTTAAGCCTGATCTTAAATGTGGAGATGGGGTCTGCCTCCTGAACCCAAACTGGGACCTGGTTCCACAGGAGAGGAGCTTGATAACTGAAGGCTCTGGCTCCCGGTCTACTTTTGGAGACTCTAGGAACCACAGGTAACCCTGCATCCTGGGAGTGCAGTGATCTAGTCTGCTAATAAGGTATTATGAGATCTTTAAGATACGATGGTGCCAGACCATTAAGAGCTTTGTAGGTGAAAGAAGGATTTTAAATTCTATTCTAAATTTTACAGGGAGCCAATGCAGAGAAGCTAATATTGGAGAGATATGATCTCTTTTCCTGGTTCTTGTCAGTACACGACAAGAACTCCTCTCACGAGAAGAGGAGAGGAGACAAGGAGAGGAAACAAGGTGAGGAGAGGAAACAAGGTGAGGAGAGGAGACAAGGTGAGGAGAGGAGAGGACACAAGGGAGAGGAGAGGAGAGGAAACAAGGAGAGAGGAGAGGAAACAAGGTGAGGAGAGGAGAGGAAACAAGGAGAGGAGAGGAAACAAGGTGAGGAGAGGAGAGGAGGAGACAGGTGAGGAGAGGAGACAAGGAGAGGAAACAAGGAGAGGAGAGGAAACAAGGTGAGGAGAGGAGAGGAAACAAGGTGAGGAGAGGAGAGGAAACAAGGTGAGGAGAGGAGAGGAAACAAGGTGAGGAGAGGAGAGGAGACAAGGAGAGGAGACAAGGAGAGGAGACAAGGTGAGGAGAGGAGACAAGGAGAGGAGAGGAGAGGAGATAAGAGGAGGAGAGGAGAGGAAACAACAGAGGAGAGGAGAGGAGACAAGAGAGAGAGGGAGAGGAGACAAGGAGAGGAGAGGAGAGGAAACAAGAAGAGGAGAGGAGAGGAGACAAGAGAGAGAGAGAGGAGAGGAGACAAGGAAGAGAGAGAGGAGAGGAGACAGGAAGAGAGGAGAGGAGAGAGAGAGAGGAGAGAGAGGAGAGGAGGAGAGGAGGAGAGGAGAGGAGAGGAGACAAGGAGAGGAGAGGAGACAAGGAGAGGAGAGGAGAGGAGAGAGAAAGGAGAGGAGAGAGGAGAGGAGACAAGGAGAGGAGAGGAGAGAGAGAGGACAGGAGAGGAGAGGAGAGGAGAGGAGACAAGGAGAGGAGAGGAGAGGAGACAAGGAGAGGAGAGGAGAGGAGACAAGAAGAGGAGAGGAGAGGAGACAAGGAGAGGAGAGGAGAGGAAACAAGGTGAGGAGAGGAGAGGAGAGGAGAGGAGACAAGGTGAGGGAGAGGAGAGGAAACAAAGAGAGAGGAGAGGAAACAAGGTGAGAGAGAGAGACAAGAGGAGAGAGAGGAGAGGTGAGGAGAGGAGAGGAGACAAGAAGAGGAGAGGAGAGGAAACAAGGTGAGGAGAGGAGACAAGGTGAGGAGAGGAGAGGACACAAGGTGAGGAGAGGAGAGGAAACAAGGTGAGGAGAGGAAACAAGGTGAGGAGAGGAAACAAGGAGAGGAAACAAGGTGGGGAGAAGAAACAAGGTGAGGAGAGGAGAGGAGACAAGGTGAGGAGAGGAAACAAGGTGAGGAGAGGAAACAAGGTGAGGAGAGGAGAGGAAACAAGGTGAGGAGAGGAGAGGAGAGGAGACAAGAAGAGGAGAGGAAACAAGGAGAGGAAACAAGCAGAGAAGAGGAGAGGAGACAAGGAGAGGAGAGGAGAGGAAACAAGAAGAGGAGAGGAGAGGAGACAAGAAGAGGAGAGGAGAGGAGACAAGGAGAGGAGAGGAGAGGAGACAAGGAGAGGAGAGGAGAGGAGACAAGGAGAGGAGAGGAGAGGAGACAAGGAGAGAGGAGAGGAGAGGAGAGGAGACAAGGAGAGGAGAGGAGAGGAGACAAGGAGAGGAGAGGAGAGGAAACAAGGTGAGGAGAGGAGAGGAGACAAGGAGAGGAGAGGAGAGGAGAGGAGACAAGAAGAGGAGAGGAGAGGAAACAAGAAGAGGAGAGGAGAGGAAACAAGGTGAGGAGAGGAGAGGAGACAAGGAGAGGAGAGGAGAGGAGACAAGAAGAGGAGAGGAGAGGAGACAAGGAGAGGAGAGGAGAGGAAACAAGGAGAGGAGAGGAGAGGAGACAAGGAGAGAGAGAGGAGAGGAGACAAGAGAGGAGAGGAGAGGAGAGAAGAGGAGAGGAGAGGAGAGAGAGAGGAGACAAGGAGAGGAGAGGAGACAAGAAGAGGAGAGGAGAGGACAAGAAGAGGAGAGGAGAGGAGACAAGAAGAGGAGAGGAGAGGAGACAAGAGAGGAGAGGAGAGGAGAACAAGAGAGAGAGGAGAGGAGACAAGAGAGGAGAGGAGAGGAGAGGAGACAAGGAGAGAGAGAGGAGAGGAGACAAGGTGAGAGAGGAGAGAGGAGACAAGAGAGGAGAGGAGAGGAGACAAGAAGAGGAGAGGAGAGGAGACAAAGGAGAGGAGAGGAGAGGAGACAAGAGGAGGAGAGGAGACAAGAAGAGAGAGGAGAGAAACAAGGAGAGGAGAGGAGAGGGAACAAAGAGAGGAGAGGAGAGGAGACAAGGAGAGGAGAGGAGAGGAAACAAGAAGAGAGAGAGGAGAGGAAACAAGAAGAGGAGAGGGAGAGGAAACAAGGTGAGGAGAGGAGAGGAGACAAGGAGAGGAGAGGAGAGGAAACAAGGAGAGGAGAGGAGAGGAGACAAGGAGAGGAGAGGAGAGGAGACAAGGAGAAGAGAGAGAGAGAGAGGAAACAAGAAGAGGAGAGGAGAGGAAACAAGGTGAGGAGATGAGACAAGGTGAGGAGAGGAGAGGAGACAAGGAGAGGAGAGGAGACAAGGTGAGGAGAGGAGAGGAGACAGGGAGAGAAAACTCCCTGTATTGTAGACTACTGCATCCCCTGTTTTAAATCATTCATAAAAAGATAAATGTAACTGTAATTGTATGGTATGGGGTATTGAGCTGAGGCCAGAGATGTCAGTGAACAGCTGTCAGTGTGTGTGTGTGTGTGTGCTAATGACAGACCCATGGGGGAGTGTGTGTACTAATTAGCCAGCCAAATGAATGTGAGGCTGCCTAATGAACTGACAGTCATCTAATTGTTCATAGACGGCTGTTAACAAACGTCTTTTCATCAGCTAATTGGTTAACGAGGGAGCTTTAACTGTTAGTCTCAGGTGGGCCGAACTGCGGCCACTGAGCGCGCTCCATAGCAGAAACCACATCCCCCCGTATGTGTCAATGAAACAGACTGAAGCTGTTCAGTTTACTGGGAAAATGTGAATTAAATGAGATCAGATCAAATAAAGTGGGGAAAAGAAGAGATTATTAATATTATATTATATTATGTTACAGTATATTCCTTTTGATTGTAATGGCTGATCACACAAACTATAAATTCGAACCTAGCCATGTAACACCCTATCCTGATCCCTATCCCGATCCTCATCCTGATCCCTATCCCGATCCTAATCCTTATCCCTATCCCGATCCTCATCCTGATCCCTTTCCTGATCCTAATCCTCATCCCTATCCTCATTCTGATCCCTATCCCGATCCCCATTCTCATTCCTATCCCGATCCTCATCCTGATCCCTATCCTGATCCTCATTCTTATTCCTATCCCGATCCTCATCCTGATCCCTATCCTGATCCTCATTCTCATTCCTATCCCGATCCTCATCCTGATCCTATTCTGATCCTCATTCTTATTCCCGATCCTCATCTTATTCTATCGATCCTCATCTTATCCCTATCTCTGATCTCTCATCCTGATCTCCTTTCCTGATCCTCATCTCTTATCCTCTTATCCTATCCCAATCCTGATCCCTATCCCTATCCTAATCCTTATCCATATTCCTATCCCAATCCTCATCTTGATCCTTATCCCGATCCTCATCCTGATCCTTATCCCGATCCTCATCCTGATCCCTATTCTGATCCTCATCCAGATCCCTATCCCGATCCTCATCCTGATCCCTATCCTGATCCCCATTCTTATTCCTATCCCGATCCTCATCCTGATCCCTATCCTGATCCTCATTCTCATTCCTATCCCGATCCTCATCCTGATCCCTATCCCGATCCTCATTCTTATTCCTATCCCGATCCTCATCCTTATTCCTATCCCGATCCTCATCCTTATCCCTATCCTGATCCTCATCCTGATCCCTTTCCTGATCCTCATCCTTATCCTTATCCCTATCCCAATCCTGATCCCTATCCCTATCCTATCCTAATCCTTATCCATATTCCTATCCCGATCCTCATCCTGATCCTTATCCCGATCCTCATCCTGATCCCTATTCTGATCCTCATCCAGATCCCTATCCCAATCCTCATCCTGATCCCTATCCTGATCCTCATCCTGATCCCTATTCTGATGCTCATTCTTATTCCTATCCCGATCCTCATCCTGATCCCTATCCCGATCCTCATCCTGATCCCTATCCTGATCCCCATCCTGATCCCTATCCTGATCCTCATTCTTATTCTTGTCCCGATCCTCATCCTTATTCCTATCCTGATCCCCATCCTGATCCCTATCCCGATCCTCATCCTGATCCCTGTCCAATTAACAATATTAACAATCACTGGACACTCTAGGGCCCAAATTGAATATTAAGGTAACTCTGTCAATAAAGTAAGTATTAAAAATACTGATTTAGAGCAATATCCAATAAATTAAAATTTAAAGATGATTAGATGTTGAGATGGATATTGATCTCATGTCATGCTAACATAAAATTCATTGTACAGTTACTACAAATTACAAGATATATTAAATGATATTAAATTACAAGATGCTAAAATGTTGTTGTCCAGTACAGCAGTAGATATCTATCTTATATTATGGACAGCTAGAGGAATAGTTCAACATTTTGGGAAATGTATATATAAATTTGCTTTTTATATCAGTTTCATTTGCAGCTGCAGCCAAAATGTGGTTAGGCTAGCTTAGCATAAAGACTGGAAGCAGGGGTAAATTATTAGCCTGGTTCTGTCCAAAGTTAAAAAAAATATACAAACACCTCTAAAAATGACTCACTGTATCTTGTTTGTTTATTATTATTCAACCAGGATTCAATTCAGAATATCCCAAACCAAGAGAAAGTCACGGACAAACTCAACCACACAGAGACAAGACCTCTTGTCAACCAATTAGAGAGAGATCTGATTCAAACAAGCCAGTCACGAACCAATAAAAGTTGAACCTAAGATCTCAAAATTCTGACTGAAGCTGTCAAGTCTGCGTAACACCAGCCAATGGGAGATAAGATCAGAATTCAAACTCACCAATCAGGAACTCGAGCTGGAAGTTGTCTGCTGGGGTCGGCTGGCGGCTGAAGGTGACTTGGATGACGAATTCCTGACCGCGACGGACCACCAGGTTTTGGGTGTCGTAGGCGGTCGTGTAGTGCTTTGATTTGTTTATCTGCAGACACATGTCGATGTTCTGCACCGACAGAGATGCTGAGAGGGAGGAATGAAGGGAGAGCACACCGTGTTTTCATGCTATTGATCATTAATCAGATAACGTTTGATATCTGGACACAGATAACAAATAAATTAAACGGGTCTTACCAACCCCAGGTGCATATCCTCTGGGCGTGGCCTCTTCTTCAAAAGGTTGAAATTCCGGAAAATCATTTTCAATAATCAAAAGGTTGGAGGTCGGCACCTAAAGATCATAAAAAACATAGATAAAAAATCAAAGAGTAATTGATAATGCCCTGATATAGTAAAATATAATGTATTTTTTTGTAAATTGTAATGTTTTTGTTGTCGGTTGTACCGGCATACTGTAGCGCCCCCTGTACTGGTTTGATTCGTAGGTTGAAAGAGACATCATGGTCGAAAAGTCAGAGGTTACGCTGAGGTCACGGGACAGAAAGAGAAAAAATATTTAACCACAAAAACCTTCCACACGTCAATGAAAACGCACACAAAACAAAGGAAAAATATAAATATAAAGAGAGAAAATATAATATAATAAGAACATGGATGTAAAATGTCCATTAGATACTAAAATGTCATCATAAAACACCAGAGAGACACTGTAACTCTGTAGGAATATAGAAATATTCAAGAATATTATAACAAGAAATAAAAATACAAATTTCCAAAAACTACGTCAAACGCTATTGATTACAACATTTATTATGAAGAAATGTTCAGAAATGCTTGAATGTTCTAATTTACTATAATATACAAAAGTGGTCAAAGGGATCACAAAGTAATTAAAGTTCATTGCATTGTTTGTTTTCGTGTTTTTTGCTAAATGTGAGAAAATTGTTTGTTTTGTAAATGTTATATGAAATAATCTGTTTTGTCACATGTTTCCCATTTAGGAATTATATTAGAACAAATGTGAAGAAACAAGTAAATTTCGGATTACATGTTAGATACTTTGTGACGTGTATCGAGCTGAAAAAATGTCAAATGTGCAGCTGAAAAGAAATATATATATACTTTAAGAATTAACACATTAATCTGTGCATTTCCAGGAAATTGCACATACAGTAAGTGTGTGTGTTTCAAGTTTATTATCGTTAACGAAAAAATAACGAAAACTAAATGTGAAAAAACATTTTCGCTAACTGAAATAAAAATAAAAACGACAACTAACTGAAACTGTATTGTGTGTTTACAAAACTAACTAAAACAAACTAAAATTATTGAGAAAATGTGCTAAGTTTTCGTCTTTGTCACTTTATTTCACACAGAAGCCTAATATCTCAGGTGGATATGAAATCTATCTTCTACTTTTTTTTAGCTGTGCCAGTTTTACGCCAACTGTTGGCGCCGCACGGTCCGTGACGTGTTGCCAATCTGTCCACGCCACGGCTGGCATCATGGCGGAGAAAGTCAGGAGAGTCCCATTTGAGATTCCTTTGAATACGACTGTTACAGATAAAAGCAACTGCCTTGTAGCGGTGGAAGGTGATCAAATATGTGAAATGATGAGGAGGGGATAAATCCGGCGAATCTGAAAGTAATTTTTTTAAATCGCACAAGAAGGCTAACTTAGCTTAGCTTAACAAGGTAAAGGAGAGCGCCCCTCCCCCGACAGGGAAGCCAACGTTAGATCCAGGCCAGGCAGTACGAACGTACTGTACTGTAGTATGATGCTTTATTTTTAACACGCAACGCTTAAAATAAACTAAATAAAAACTAAAACTAATAAAAACTGAACTAAAACTAAGCATTTTCAAAACAGAGAATCTAAAACTAAAAGAAACGCTTTAAAAACTAATTCAAACTAAACTGAAATTGAAAACAAAAAGTCAAAACGAAATAAAAATAAAAACTAATGAAAAATGCAAAACTATAATAACCATGGTGTGTGTGTGTGTGTGTGTGTGTGTGTGTGTGTGTGTGTGTGTCTCACCACTCAGATGAAGGAAAAAAGTTTGCCTGTCGAGTCTCTGATGATCAGATCAGATGATGATCAGATCAACTTCTACATCAGTTTATATACACTCACTGCTTCCCCTTTTTACACACACACACACACACATGCACACACACACACACACGCACGCACGCACACACACACACACACTGCTTATATGTATATACACTGCATCTGCAGGACATTATGTGGTCATGTGTGTGTTTACTGCATTAGTATCACTGCAGTGACGACAAATGATAATAATAAAAAGTAGAACTCAGAGAAGTAAATAAAATAGTGTGTTTTTTAAACATATTTGTGCATAAAAGTTTTGTTTTTATAAAAAAGACATTTTGAGGATTTCACAAAAGTTTAAAACAATTAACAAAAATATTTTCAGAGCTACAACAAATATTTACAATCGCGTAAAACTAAACGTGTCATTTTATGCTTTATTTGTCATTGACAGCGCTGGAGGAAGCACTCGGATCCTTTACTTAAGTCAAAGTAGAAATACCACAGTCTAAAAATACTCCGTTACAAGTAAACGTCCTCAATTCAAAATGTTACTGAAGTAAAAGTACACAAGTAGTTTGAGCAAAATGCAGTGAAAGTATCAAAAGTAAAAGTCCTCAGTATGCAGAGCGGCTCCTTTCACAGTGTTATATTATTATAGAATATTATATTCTGTTTACTACTAGTAGTATTTTAGTATTTACGAGTATTTTAATGTTGTAGTTCGTCAATGTGGAGCCAATTTTAGATACTTCGTATACTACTGGGTATATTAGTAGTGTAATACTGCATTATATCATATAAGCTTATTGTTATTGTTTGTTGTTGTTTTTTTATGTAAAAGGTAACTATAAGTGTCAAATAAATGTTGTGGAGTAAAAAGTTCAATATTTGCCTCTGAAATGTAGTAAAGTAGAACAAAATGGAAGTATTTTCAAGTCAAAATTGTACAAATACAATTATTTGAGTAAATGTACTCTGTTATTTTCCTGATCTTCTGTAATTCAGTTTCATCAGTTCTCATAGACTGTGAGAAGTTAAATATGATCTTTTCTAAAATAATATTTAACAGATATGAGCGCTGACATCACTTCGTGTGAGTCTTTGGGTCCATTGTTTAGGAAATAACATCGTTAATGAAAAGAAAAACCTCAGTTTGGGACAAAACTGGAACATCGTTTGCTGCAGAGACACAATCACGCTGAATAATCTGACTTTTAAAGATATAAATCAAGTGATTGATCCTGAAACTAGTAAAATGAACACACACACACACACACACCATCAGAACGGGGAAGTGTGTGTGCCGGTGACCTTGACCCAAACAAACTGTACTGGTCAGACTGGTGAGGAAACGCTGACCTGTTACTGATCAACAGTGACATTAAAGATGAACTGGAGTTGGTTTACTGACACTCACCAGTTCGTTTGACCAGTTCTGGAAAAATGACCCACTGTCGGTGCATTTTATTAAAAAACAAGTGACGTTTCAGTTCGTACGTTTTCTGACGATGTGACAGTAAAACACAGCAGCTTACATTTTTAGTAACTAAGTACATTTACTCAAGTTCTGTACAACTGTGAGGTACTTCATTTGCATTTTATGCTACTTTAAACTTCTACTTGTCTACATTTTGGGGGCAAATATATACTTTTCACTCCGCTACATTTATTGTGATAGCTTTAGTTACTAGTTACTTTGCACAGTCAGATATTTATACAAAGTATAATCAAGTAATAAATTATGGATTATAGATGTGAATTAAGCCACCAAAGTAACTAAAAGACATTTTATACATATTTACTAAATTATAAGTGAAGTAAAAGAAGTCAAAAATGAAGTATGAAAGGTAAGGTTGAGTTACGGTGTCATGTTGATGTGCAGATTTGTAGAAATGTGAGCAGATTAACAAGAAGAGTCTCTGTTTCTGCACCAAACCAGAGATGACCAGGACTGATACCTGCTTATCTGTCCGGTTGCCATCTTTGTTTGCGTCCAGGAATGATGACACACACACGCCGTATAAACCTTTGGCCACGCCCTCCAGAACGACGCAGCGTTTTCACCGTCGCAAAACTGTTTTCTGATCTTAAACTGTCGAGGTTAAGGTTTGGTTGAGTTTAGGCGCAAACCACCAACGTCGTGATTTGGGTTAAAATCAGTACTAACTAAGGTTGAGGAACCATGTCGTCGCCATGGTTACAATAATAACAAGGGCGGTCGTGGTTAAAGGAAACTGGCGCTAACTGACGGTAGGAGACAGGAAGTGAACAACACCATGTTTTGTTGATGTCGTGAGTTTCAGATTTATTACGTTTTGTATTTTATTAATCGTTGGAAGCTTTATTACACGACCTGCTGCGTATCTTTATCACGTTTAACTTGCTGCATTGATTCAGTTTTCATGATTATCGCAGCCTTTTCTCAAATATAATCATCTGCAAAAGCTTGAATTTACACACGTTTTAGAGTTCAGTAATTAGTTTGTGTGTTTGCACTTTTAAGAACGTGTGTGTTTGTTTGTTGGCGGCCTGATCCCGCTGAATCAGCTTTAATGAGCTCAGATTGTTAATGTAGTCTGGTCTGACTGGTGCTCATCAGTTGCTTTTGGTGCTTTTACTTGATGACAGACTTTTGTTGCCCGAAAAAAAAGTGTGAGGCAAAAAATATTCAAACTAATCTGACTGAGAGTAAATATGTTTTTCTGTGTAGGTTTTGTACTCATGTACAATGTTGAGATGCTGCAGTTTCTCATTATTGTGCACCTTTTCACAACTTTTTACTCTACATTTATCTGAGGTTACTGTGTAGAATCTGTTTTTTTCCATATATTATAATGTGTAAAACAGATGATTCAGAGCTTAAATTCTTGACCCTTTATTAAAAACCTACTGAGATATTGGAAAAACACCACAGAGTTGTACAGTTTTATATTTTTTGCGTGGGAAGCTGTTTCTTCTGCAGGAACTTCCTCTGCCCTCGACCGTCATGCTGCGAGGTCATCCTGACACGCTAATGACCAGTGCTCCACTTCCTGTTTCCTGACTCTCCGCTCTGAACTCCTCCGCAAACTTCAGGCAGAACTAAGAAATACAACAATACGACAGAAGAGAAAAGGATTAAGGATTAAGAATAAAGAGAGAATCTAAGTAGACTCCAGCAGAAAAGATCACAGATTTGGCTTCTTACTAACTTTGGGTTTCGAACCGCGACCTTCCAGACATTAACGCTTACCGCTGCTACCATGGCAACAGCAAGACGAGTAAAAGCCTGGTACAGTGAAACTTCTTTGTGAAATATTTGGTTTTAGAGTGCATACCTACCAACATGTTAGTTTCAAAATACGGGGTTTTAACTTCGGCGTGCCCTGACATTTTGAACAGCTAACGTAACTTAGCTGGAGAGAGAGCAGCTGCGCACACGGCCCTTAGATCGGGGTGTGGGTTGCCAGGTTGCGGTGATAGATGGGTTTCTGGGAACAAACTGGCAACAAACATCCAAAACTTGATTCCGTGTTTTAATAATAAAGTTATTTAATTACGGGAGTTTCCCGAGCTTTCCGTCCCTTCAAAGGTCAGCTCTGTCAAGGTGGCTTGCTGTTATGCCGGGTTCATGACATATCAGAGTTATCAGAATCAGAATCAGAAATACTTTATTGATCCCCGAGGGGAAACTCTTTTGTTACAGCAGCTCACTGTCACGTCAGTGCACACAGGAAGAGAAGCACTGAGCAAATCAAATATAATACACTATAAAACAGGTCAGAAAATAAATTAAGTACCAGGTGGGTATAAGTATAAAATAAAATAAGTGTGAAGTACAAAGTGGGTTTACCGGTTGATGATAATAATACGGTATAAAGTAATGGTGCATGAACTGTCAAGTTAAGTGTAGCTTGTTAAGGTTATAATGAGACGGAGGATATTGCACAGCAGTAATAGAGTTATGAAGTATGAAAGGTAAGGTTGAGTTACGGTGTCATGTTGATGTGCAGATTTGTAGAAATGTGAGCAGATTAACAAGAAGAGTCTCTGTTTCTGCACCAAACCAGAGATGACCAGGACTGATACCTGCTTATCTGTCCGGTTGCCATCTTTGTTTGCGCCCAGGAATGATGACACACACACGCCGTATAAACCTTTGGCCACGCCCTCCAGAACGACGCAGCGTTTTCACCGTCGCAAAACTGTTTTCTGATCTTAAACTGTCGAGGTTAAGGTTTGGTTGAGTTTAGGCGCAAACCACCAACGTCGTGATTTGGGTTAAAATCAGTACTAACTAAGGTTGAGGAACCATGTCGTCGCCATGGTTACAATAATAACAAGGGCGGTCGTGGTTAAAGGAAACTGGCGCTAACTGACGGTAGGAGACAGGAAGTGAACAACACCATGTTTTGTTGATGTCGTGAGTTTCAGATTTATTACGTTTTGTATTTTATTAATCGTTGGAAGCTTTATTACACGACCTGCTGCGTATCTTTATCACGTTTAACTTGCTGTATTGATTCAGTTTTCATGATTATCGCAGCCTTTTCTCAAATATAATATTGAATTTCCACATGTTTTAGAGTTCAGTAATTAGTTTGTGTGTTTGCACTTTTAAGAACGTGTGTGATAAAGTTGTGTTTGTTTGTTGGCGGCCTGATCCCGCTGAATCAGCTTTAATGAGCTCAGATTGTTAATGTAGTCTGGTCTGACTGGTGCTCATCAGTTGCTTTTGGTGCTTTTACTTGATGACAGACTTTTGTTGCCCGAAAAAAAAGTGTGAGACAAAAAATATTCAAACTAATCTGACTCAGAGTAAATATGTTTTTCTGTGTCTGATTTCTGGACGTTCAGCGTTTTCTCTCAAACAAAAATTTAAGTTTTGTACTCATGTACAATGTTGAGATGCTGCAGTTTCTCATTATTGTGCACCTTTTCACAACTTTTTACTCTACATTTATCTGAGGTTACTGTGTAGAATCTGTTTTTTCCCATATATTATAATGTGTAAAACAGATGATTCAGAGCTTAAATTCTTGACCCTTTATTAAAAACCTACTGAGATATTGGAAAAACACCACAGAGTTGTATAGTTTTATATTTTTTGCGTGGGAAGCTGTTTCTTCTGCAGGAACTTCCTCTGCCCTCGACCGTCATGCTGCGAGGTCATCCTGACACGCTAATGACCAGTGCTCCACTTCCTGTTTCCTGACTCTCCGCTCTGAACTCAGCAGCAAACTTCAGGCAGAACTAAGAAATACAACAATACGACAGAAGAGAAAAGGATTAAGGATTAAGAATAAAGAGAGAATCTAAGTAGACTCCAGCAGAAAAGATCACAGATTTGGCTTCTTACTAACTTTGGGTTTCGAACCGGCGACCTTCCAGACACCAACGCTTACCGCTGCTACCATGGCAACAGCAAGACGAGTAAAAGCCTGGTACAGTGAAACTTCTTTGTGAAATATTTGGTTTTAGAGTGCATACCTACCAACATGTTAGTTTCAAAATACGGGGTTTTAACTTCGGCGTGCCCTGACATTTTGAACAGCTAACGTAACTTAGCTGGAGAGAGAGCAGCTACGCACACGGCCCTTAGATCGGGGTGTGGGTTGCCAGGTTGCGGTGATAGATGGGTTTCTGGGAACAAACTGGCAACAAACATCCAAAACTTGATTCCGTGTTTTAATAATAAAGTTATTTAATTACGGGAGTTTCCCGAGCTTTCCGTCCCTTCAAAGGTCAGCTCTGTCAAGGTGGCTTGCTGTTATGCCGGGTTCATGACATATCAGAGTTATCAGAATCAGAATCAGAAATACTTTATTGATCCCCGAGGGGAAACTCTTTTGTTACAGCAGCTCACTGTCACGTCAGTGCACACAGGAAGAGAAGCACTGAGCAAATCAAATATAATACACTATAAAACAAGTCAGAAAATAAATTAAGTTCCAGGTGGGTATAAGTATAAAATAAAATAAGTGTGAAGTACAAAGTGGGTTTACCGGTTGATGATAATAATACGGTATAAAGTAATGGTGCATGAACTGTCAAGTTAAGTGTAGCTTGTTAAGGTTATAATGAGACGGAGGATATTGCACAGCAGTAATAGAGTTATGAGTAATATCAATATCAATAAATAGGGAATTTTAAACTAAAATATACACAGAATATTGCACAATTATGTCAAGTATTGCACAGATGTAATGATCAATGTCCAGTTTAGTGACTTCGGGTCATACAGACTGACACTTAGAGGGAGGAGTTAAAGAGTTTGATGGCCACAGGCAGGAATGACTTCCTGTGGCGCTCTGTGGTGCATTGTGGGGGGATGAGTCTTCCGCTGAAGGTGCTCCTTTGTTTGACCAGCACGTCATGGAGCGGGTGGGAGACGCTGTCCAAGATGGCGTGTAGTTTGACCAGCATCCTCCTCTCTGACACCACCTCCAGAGAGTCCAGCTCCACCCCCACAATGTCACTGGCCTTACGGATCAGTTTGTTGAGTCTGTTGGCGTCCGCTACCCTCAACCTGCTGCCCTCAGCCTGCTGCCCTCAACCCTGCCCTCAACCTGCTGCCCTCAGCCTGCTGCCCTCAACCCGCTGCCCTGCTGCCCTCAACCTGCTGCCCTCAACCTCAGCCTGCTGCCCTCAGCCTGCTGCCCTCAACCTGCTGCCCTCAGCCTGCTGCCCTCAACCTGCTGCCCTCAGCCTGCTGCCCCAGCATGCAACAGCATACAGGATAGCACCGGCCACCACAGACTCATAAAACATCCTCAGCGTTGTCCGGCAGACGTTGAAGGACCTCAGCCTCCTCAGGAAATAGCCCTTCCTGCAAACAGCTTGAGTGTTCTTAACCCAGTCATCATAATCACGAGTTTACGACTCCTAAACAGCACTCAGGTCAATTTACAAGTCCGATATATCTGACTTGGCACTGCGGAAGAGCTTGAAAACCAAACAAACATGGACGCCTCACATCAGCCAAAAACTTTGTCCAGTGTGATTAAACCCAAACGTAATGAATTCGGTGTTGTATTGTCAATGCAACAGTCTTGATGACGTGAACGCTTGCAAGTCAGGAATCTCCGCATTATGTCACCGCAGCATTAGTCAACGGTGCAAATTTGCAGGTCAAAGTTCACCAAAACTTGATGCTTAATTTGCTAAAGATCACAGCGATTTCACTCCGGCTCGCAGTCTGTGGCAGTATTCTCTGAAACTGCTGCTGTATTATAAATACAACCTGCGGTTTTTGAATAAAATGAGTAAACTTTGTTATATCGTTTGGACATTGTTTTCCTTTGTTTTCATTGTTTTCTCCTTTGTGTTGCTAACTCTTTCATCGTTCCTCTCTGCCTCAAAGAGTTCCTGCTAAAACTGAAAACGTTTGCCAGGTGAAATATCAGCCTTCAGATTCAGCTGCAGTGTTTGCTATTTGCCAATAAGCTAGCTCCCACAGACGCTTCCACTTCTTTCCACAAAAGCCACATTTTGCCACTGATGTCACTTTCGGGATGCCCCCTCATGCACGGGACATCGCGTCAAGCATAAACAAAGTGTCTGCTCCCGAAGCCTGGTGATATTTCCTGTGTCGAGGAACAAAAAGTCATTAAATGCTCCAAATCCACCCAGCAGTAAAACATCATGTCTCTCCTCTGCTGCGACATCTAATCAGTCACCAGATGACACGATGAAATATAAGAGGTGTTTTTTCCTCCTTTTCTGGGCTGAGACCCAAACCAAAGTCTTCAGGTTTCAGGCTGCTTCGTCCCCCAGAGGACGAGTCGCTGTCTCTCACCTCCGACTAGCTTTAATCTGTCTGACTCATCAGGACTGACTGAGGGTTATTATGGCCTGTCAGCAGATCCGCTCATGTCTCTCGGTGTGCAGGACAGGACGGTAAAAAAATCAAAAGCAACAGGACAGGAAGGGAGAGACAAGCAGAGAACAGGAGAGGACAAGAAAAATAAAGAAACTTGTGACATTGTCCATGTAATCGCAGCGTCCACCTGTGTCAGCCCTTGTCTTTCTCCCCTCATTTCCTGTCACCTCTCTGCTGTCCACTGTCAAAAAAATAAAGGCAAAAATGTCCCGAAACTAAACAGGACAAAAAAAAAAAGGAAAGGACAGAGAAAACAGAAGGACGTGATGGTGGAGAAATTAAAAAAAGAACAAGTTAAACAAACAGATTAAAGTATAGGACAAGAGAGTAAATAAAAAGACTAATGGCAGGACAGATGGAAATTTAAAGGACAAGACAACAACATTAACAAAATGAGAGGACAGGAAACAAAAGGATGGGACGCTGTAGAAAAATAAGCACGGAAATGATGGAGAGGACAAGTTGGGTGATGGACAAATCTAAAAGAAAGGACAGAGTAGTAAAGAGAAGGTAAGACAAGATCAGATTAAAGAAAAGGACAGAGCGGGTAAAGACAGGATAGACAGAAAAATATGAAGACGTCTTCTTTGACCTGTGAAATGTTTAATGTCAACTTGTCTTTAAGACACAAGAGGAAGTGAGAGCAGAGGAGGTCGCACCGACATGTCAGCTGAGTCCCTCGCGTGAACTTCAGGAAATAAATAAAATGTTGAAATATAATTTTCCTTTTTGTTTCTTCCCCTTGTGCTACTGTTAAACAGGCTACTTTGCTCTCTTTTATCGTTTTATTCTATTCTACTTTAAATATTTCAGTATCTGTGAGTGTGTGGCATGGAGGGGGTACGCCTGCATTACATCGTGCAGCTCTGTATCGTATAACGACAGTAAAGCCCATCAGCCTCAGCTGTTCTTTGTGTTTAGTGCTGATTAGAAAATGTCAGCACGCTAAGATGGCGAACAAACTGGTGACAAAATACGTTAACTAACTATATTTTTATATATCTTCTTTCATCACAACCGCTTTGAGGTCTGAGGTGAGGCCAAAGGCCAAAGGTCACAGGTCAAGACGAGAGAGAAGAAGTGCCGGGATGGGTGAGAAAATAAAAACAAAGGCGAGAACACTTTATTGTTTTTGTCGCAGAAATAGGAAAACGAGAGAAAAAAATACTTTGTCTGATTAAAACATTAAAAATACTCTAAATATGATTTTAAACAGGAAAGAAAATGTCTCACTCCATGCAAGGGGCACTCCGGCTTTTAAAGAGGCCGCACTGCTGGAGGGAGCCTGAGATCAAAGGTTAAGCCCTTCTCGAGCCGTTGTGACCTGGAGGAAGCTCTCCATGCTTCTGTTAGTTCCTGCATAGTTGCTGCAATGACCTGGAGGGAGTTCACCATGCTTCACCGTTAGCAAAACGCTCACTTCACTGCATCACGCCCGTCCCGTACTCCTGACTGGCCTGTCCAGTTCAGAGTTCATTTTAAAATTTTCATTTGTCTTTAATGCAGTCAGTTCATCTGTTTGAGATCTTGAGCTTGGCGAGTACGATCTGCTGGGCAAACAGTGGGGCGGTGCAAACAGTGGGGCGACGTTGCCTGCAGTGGCCGGTCGAAACTCTGAACTCTCTGCCCGCTGACTTACGTTCATCACTGAGCTGCCTTTGTTCAAAGCCAAACTTAAAACCCACTTATTTAGAATAGCTTTTAACACTTAGTGGCCCTGCGACACTTCTCTTTATCTTAATGTCGTAATGTGCTCTGCTGACCTATTTGTACTTTTATTATCATTTGTTATTATCATTATTATTATTTTTATCTCGTTTTTAATGTTGTACAGCACTTTGGTTCAGCTTCGGTTGTTGGAAGGTGCTATAGAAATAAAGTTTGATTGATTGATTGAGCTAAGACAAGCGCTTCACTGCTTGGTGTCCAGATAAACGGCGGTGGAAGAAAGAAATGCTTTTACTCAAGTAAAGGTAGCAATACCACAGTGTAGACGTGCATCGTACATAAAGTAGAAGTACTCGCTATGCAGAACGGCCCATTTCAGAACAACATGTATTATATTATTGGATTCTAATGATTGATGCATTAATGTGTTCATCACTTTAATGTTGCAGCTGCTGAAGGAGGAGCTCATTTCATATATATATATATATATATATATATATATATATATATATATAGTATATTACTTTATGTACTGCTTGTGAATTTCCTCTGGGGATCAATAAAGTCTTATTGACAGAATAAATTCATCATGAGCCGTGGTCGTCCCTCACAGCTGCCGTTACGTGTTTTTAACACCAGATGTCGCCACTGACTGAGGAAACAAATGGAGGCAGTGACGATCGATGATGCTGCAGCCACACACACACACACACACACAAACACCCCATTGAAGAATTTGCTGCCTTCCTCTTCATTCTGACTGACATCATCGCTGCTCGCCCCAACCCCCCCCCCCCCCCCCCAGACTTTTCCCTCAAAATCAATAGTTATGATGTATTATGGATGCCGTGTCCCTATTATGCCAGCAGCATCAGTGAAACCTATCTGTGTCTCGCTCCCAAAATTCAAATCAAAGCGCTCCTTTAATGGCGGGGTGAGACGAGTTCACACCGCTGCAACATCAGTGGTGATTTACACGCTTTAATAACCTCTCAGTCTCAAAAAAAACAACAAAAAATGATGCAAGGTTCAAGCTAAAATACACAGGCAGGTTTGACGTCAGTCCTGAGAGGATACGAGTTTTTTACAGGACAGGGACGGTGTTCAACCTGAGCAGAAGGTGATGATGATGATGATGATGATGATGATGCAGGCCGAGCTGCAGAAGTGACAGGAAAAGTGAGTGAAGTTTGGTGTGGAGCGGGTGACTCAGTCTCGGGCTCCGCCGGGGGGGAAGTTTGTTAAAAACACACCCGGTTGTTTCTGGAGGAGTGTTGAGCTGCAGAGTCGGGATGCTAAACACACACAGAGGCCATCAAGTCTCGGTGGTCAAGGCCACGTCCGGGACCGCAGAAACACGGCGGCCCTCGTTGTTTTCTTGCGCCTAAACTTCGGGCCCAGAAGAAAGCCGCTACAGGCTTCAAGTGCAGTCGACGCCGAGCGAGCCGGCTAACCGCTGTAGTCGGCGAGCTGACCGCCGACACGCTAAAATGCTAGCACCTAGCTATCGTCTCGGGACTGTTTCATTCAATTAAAAGTTATTGATTCAAACGACGTGCTTGTACCTGTAGCCCCATAAAGGATTCTGTATGCTTCACACTGACATCATGTGACGTGTCAGCTGACGACGTCTAAAGGCAAAAGGCCCGCAGAGCTGAAGCGATTAGTCGACTGACAGAAAATTAATCGGCAGCAATTTTGATGAACGGTTTTATGATGCAACAGCGATTTCTCTGGTTTTTATCTTCTGTGGGTGTAGATTGAAAATCTTTGGGGTTTCGGACGATTGGTCGGACAAAGCCAAAGTTTAATTTAAATAATACGTCAACGTGGGTCATCGTTCACTCTGTTCTCACGTCTCGCAGTCCGAACGCTTCGTAGAGGACGTAGTTGTCGTGTCTCTTTGCGGTCTCAACGCGATGGATCGTCCAGACGTCTCTCCTCGCAGACAGCGATCGCGTTGCAGTCGATTGTACGCCAGACCAACACCGTGTGTGTTGTCTGTTTTGCAAAGCTTTATTGATATTCTGTATTTTTCTTATAGTCAACAAATCTCATGTTCAAACCAGCAACACGTCGGTGCGTCTCTCAGCACCGTCTCACTTCCTGTCTGCGGCTCTCAGCTGCGAGCCCGTTGGTTCCTCCTGAAGACGTTAATCTTTAAAAACACCTCACAGATATATAGATTTATTTAAAAAAAACAAACAGTTTTTATCAGACCAACAGGAGGAAATAGTGCATCTGTTGGGGGCTATTTTCAGCGGCGGATGAATCTCAACGCGATGGATCGTACAGACGTCTCTCCTCGCAGACAGCGATCGCGTTGCAGTCGGTTGTTTAAACGAAAAGTGACTGAAGTAGTTGTGTGAAGAATGAAAAGCTCAAACCTCGCACCCCCGTACGCCAGACCAACACCGTGTGTGTTGTCTATTTTGCAAAGCTTTATTGATATTCTGTATTTTTCTTATGGTCAACAAACCTCATGAAAAGACACGTCGGTCCGTCTCTCAGTACCGTCTCACTTCCTGTCTGCGGCTCTCAGCTGCGAGCCCGTTGGTTCCTCCTGAAGACGTTAATCTTTAAAAAACACCTCACAGATATATAGATTTATTTTTTAAAAAAACAGCTGCTCGCTGTAGTTTTTAATCAGACCAACAGGAGGAAACGGTGCGTCTGTTGGGGACTATTTCCAGCGGCGGATGAATCCACATGTGGTGCTGTAGTGAGCGTTTGGGGGCAGAGAGCACAGAGGAAAAAGATAAATCAGGTCTTTTCATGATGACAAGAAGAAAAATACAGAAGATCACCAGAGTTACACGTTAAGAAGGTGTGTGTGTGTGTGTGTGTGTGTGTGTGTGTGTGTGTGTGTGTGTGTGTGTGGGGGGCGCTGCAGTTCCTCCTGTCCACCAGCAGGGGTCGCTGACGAGTCAGACCTTTTTAAAGAATCATAAGTGGGGCACCGAGGTGAGACCATCTCTGTGTCTGCCTCTGATTGGACGAGAGGAGGACGGATCGTGTTTGAAGGTCACGCTCAAAGTCAAACAACAACAAGGTCACACGCGCACGCGCACACACACACACACACACGCACACACACACACATCTGGCCATTTTGTGTCTGTCCAAGAGTTAAATGTTTTCAGATCTGAGACGCTTGGAAACCGTCCGGAGACCCAGTTACTGTGTGTGCGTGCGTGTGTGTGTGTGTGTGTGTGTGTGTGTGTGTGTGTGTGTGTGTGTGTGTGTGTGCACGTGTGTGTGTGTGTGTTCCCCTCCTGCTGCAGCACTGCATCGCCTCGGGGAAACATCTGTGTTAATATGCAGGAGAGAGAGAGAGAGAGAGAGAGAGCGTTGGTTTGTTTCAGATTCAGCTGACATCAGCAGGAGAAGACGAGATCCCCCACGTCTTTTCTTCATCCTCACACACACACACACACACACACACACACACACACACACACACACACACACACGCACACACCTTTTACGTTCTTCCTGAAATAATGAATTAATATTCATAGTGAACATTAATGTTTCTGTAATATTCTTTTAGTCTCAGAGGTGGAAGAAGTACTCAGATCCTTCACTTAGGTAAAAGTGAAAATACTACATAATAATACATAATACAAGTTCAAGTACAGAAGTATTATCAACAAAACGTACTTAAAGTATCGAAAGTCCTCAATCCTGGATTATTATAATTATTATTATTATTATTATTATTGTATGTAAGCGTCGGCGTGGAGCTAACTTTAACTAGTTTACGTACTGACGGGTAAATTATTAGAATAGATCGTATTTCAGAAGCTGCTGACACAGTTTGTTTGTAGAATAGTCATTTGTAAAATAAATATAATATTTATATTTAGTAAATATAGCTGTCAGGTGAATGTAGTGGAGTAAAAAGTACAACATTTCCCTCTGGATGGAAATAATCAAGTACAAATACCTCAAAACTCAGTTATATTCCACCGCCGCCTGTCGTAGCTCATCGGTCATTATTTGTGTGTATTCTAAACATTTCATCTTTCGTGTTTGTTACATTTCAAACTTTCCAAGTTACTCCAAACGCTCCCTGGAAACGGCCGAACCTGCTGGGGAACGCGACCCGAGACGCTCGGCGGGGAATTTAAGTGACACTGAGCTGTGTGTGTGTGTGTGTGTGTGTGTGTTTCTCTCGCAAAGGTCAAAGGTCAGTCCCACATGTGGAAGTCCGGCAGCTCGTATTTAACCTTCAGCTGCGTTCAAACGTGTTCAAGCTTTTAAGCAAATTCAGATTTAAAAATAAAACAAACGATCTTATCACCGGAAACAAAGCATTCGTCGATACTCAGAATCTAACAAACGCAGAAATCAAAACGCAGCTTTGCAGCGGAAAGAAGTTCGTCACACGGTTTATTTATCCGGTTTGAGCGAAGAGCGAAGGCGTCACGGCCGCAGCTGCGAGCTCCCGCAGTGCATGCTGGTCCTGCTGCGTACCTGAGCAAACCTGAGAGGACTGAAGGTCTGCACAACTCCTGCAGAACCAGAAGAAAACGGGAGGCTGGATTCGTCCACTAGGGGGGCCCCCCGGGGTGGGACACGGCCCCTGAACGAGACCGCAGGGCCAGCCAGGTGTCCTGCTCTCGTTGGACGAGTCAGACGCGGGACGCGCTGCAGCCTTCGTGTTTCAGAAAACGAAGATTTCATTCGAAGCGAAGAGCTGCAGATTTAAAGCGGATCACAGAAACACGACCACGCGCTCCCGGCGGCCTCTGACTTCGCACGGGTCAAAGGTCAACACCGGGGGACCCGTGTGACGGCCTTCAGAGCAGAGCAGCTCCGGCTGAGGGGGGAGTCAAACACGTGAACAGGTGTGCACGACACCTGGGACATTAAAGGCTCGGGGGACAGGTGCGCTGGAGGAGCCTGCAGCTAACGGAGCGGACGCTTTAAATATTCGCTGCAGGCTAAAAACTCACGTGATCAAATCAAAAAAATAATAATAAAGACTTTGGAAAAAAACAGCAGAAACGTAAACCTCGGGGCCTTTTGAGCAGCAGTTCTGGAGCTTTCGCTCGCAGCGCGAGATCTTCTTCAGATGCGGTCTGCATTTCAATCTGAGCCCTTTGGAGCCGGAAGAAAGGTCCGCCAGCCCAGAACTTTCAACTGCATCTCCTATGTTTCAGTTCTAGTTTTTATCAATGCACGAACGAAGGCCGTGAGATGCTGCTGAAAGCTCTGGAAAAAGCCAGTAAGAGAACATTGAGCGCATGAGCTCAGCGTTTCTATAAAAGCAAAACTGAAATGGATGAAGGAAAAGATACAAAAGGACGTGATGAAATCATAACTGGCCCAATAATAATAATGAGGAGGAGGGGGGGAGGAAGAGGAGGAAGAGGAGGAGGAGGAGGAGAGGGGGGAGGAAGAGGAGGAGGAGGAGGGGGGAGGAGGGGCTCTCTCTCTCTCTCTCTCTCTCTCTTCTTTTTCCTCTCCAGACGCGTAAAACAGGCAGGAAGCTCAGAGCAGAGCACGACAGAGAGCAGGAGCCACAGAAGAAGAAGAAGAAGAAGAAGAAGCGCGCACACACGGGAAAGACAAGAAACAGGAAGAAGAGGAGGAGGAGGAGGAGGAGGAGGAAGAGCGCTGGATGTAGCTGTTGTTTTGCGGGCAACTTTCTGGATCCCGGCTCTCATGGTGAGCGGAGGACGCAGAGGATGGGAGTAACCTGGTCCTCCAGATGCCTCGCACTCTTTCTGGCTCTACACATAGGTGAGTGACCCGGGAAGAATCCGCCGAAGAAGAGCTGCAGTCACGCGCTCTTTCTGCGTCCAACAAAAACCAGGTTTTAGTCGTTTCCGGGACGAGAAGCGTTGTTTTCCTGCTGCGCTTTAAAAAAACAGCAAAAAATCTCTTTCATGTTGATAAATTGTCATTTTGAGACACGAAGGTGTTTTATATATATTATATATATATTTTACTAATAATTTAAGTCGCTTCTAATAACGAGTTTTATTAATATTTGTCTTATTTTTAATTCAGCAGCAGAAAAAAAAAGAGGAAATGAAGAGTTTTGTTTAAATAGACCAATTTAAGTTTGCTTATTTTTAGGTTTACAAACTTAAATTCGTTTTTAACAATAACAATAATAATAATTATTATTATTATTATATTTTTTAAATCATATTTAATGTTGTTTTTGGCAGGTTTGTCCGTGTGTTGTTGATTTGGGGCGTAGTGAAGCAGCAGCGGCTCGTTTCAACGGGGCCACACTTCACGTGTGGACTGTGTGTGTGTGTGTGTGTGTGTGTGTGTGTGTGTGTGTGCTAACAAGGGGAATACCCCCCCCTCCTCCCCCTCTCCGCTCCTCGGTTGTCCCAAACTGGAGACATTTGTTGAATTATCTTCAGAAATTTCTTCCTCTCGCAGTTTAAATGCTGGAAACGGACGCAGCGGGTTTTTTGGCTTCACGTCGCTCAGATTTGACGCTTTCCGGTGGTTTTTCTGCGGCGTCAGAGACGCTTCAGAGGCCCGTCTGCAGGTCTGACCGGACCAGAAGCGGCACAGGGATGAGACGTTAAGCTGCCCGGCCGGAGCAGCTCCTCCCGGCCTGGCGGTCCTGCGGGCTCCGGGCTCCCCGCCGCAGTGCGCGGGGCTTCGGGGAGGCAGCGGCGGCGGCGGCACGCCCGCGCTGTCCGGGAGCCGGAGGATGCGAAACGAGCCCGGCCTCGGTTCAAACACCATCTCGTTATTCGTTTGATTTTTCACCGTCTGAGCTCCTGTTTCTGATTTAAAAAAAAAAAAAGAACAAAACAGAAAAAAAAAGGTTCATTTATCTCCTTAAATGTTCGGTGTGCACGCGCGCGGAAGCGGCCGTGCACCCGCCTCGTGCACGGTGGAAAATAAAACGAATTTTTTTTTTTTGTGTAGGTTTCGTAATAAAAATCAGGTGTAAAAAGCTTCCAGGTGAGCCTGCGCGTTTGGTTTTTAACGCAACGGAGCTGCAGCCTCCGGGATCCGTCTAATATCTGGGAGGAACAAAATGAACAAAAAAAGGCAAATAACATCTGAGATGAAACAAGAGAAATATGGAGATGGCTGTTGTCTTCTGCTGTTGCATTGCATAACGACGCTGTGGAGGAGGGCTCTGCGCGTGCGTGTGTGCATGTGTGTGTGTGTGTGCGTGTGTGTGTGTGTGCATTTGCTGGTGGCAGAGAAATGCTGAATTATTCAAGGCGCAGAATCGTCCCCGGTGCTTTTGTTGGAGAGAGCCCGGTGTCCGGTGCTCACGGTGCTCACGGCGAGAGAGGAGGAATAAACACAAATGTGTGTGTGTGTGTGTGTGTGTGTGTGTGTGTGTGTGTGTGTGTGTGTTTGGGTGTTTTTTGAAAGCAGACAGAATGAAACCAAATGAGCTGCTGAATTATTTCACACACACACTGAAACATGGAGGGGGATCGAATGAAATCGATTAATTAATCTGCTTTTCAAATATCGCATTTTATCTTTTTTTTTTTTATTTTTCAGTTAACTGTTAACTGTTTCGGTATTTTTTTTCCCACCGTGTTTTCATTTTTCACAAGCAAACGCCTCGCGAGCACAGAAGAGCCTCGAAACAAAAGCAAAGAAAATTAATTTCCTGCGCAGTTAAACAGCTGCTTTTAATGATTTAATGCTTTGTTGAACTCAGAATTTCATCAGCAGTCATTTTAAAAACGAGTTAAATATGTTTAGAGGTTTTTTTAGTGTAAAATGTGGTTTTTGGGGTATTTTTACGCGCGTAAAAACGGCCTCGCGCGGTGTTGGAGGTGGGTGTGTCTGCCGTGTGGAAGCTACAACACGCTGCTTTTGGCATCGGTGCACTGCAGGCAACAGTGTGTGTGTGTGTGTGTGTGTGTGCGCGTGCGTGGAGGCGTGAACGAAAATGCTGCGCGCGTCCCCGTTTGTGCGCGCGTGGTGGGACTAGTTTCACTGAAACCGGAATAAACCGCGGAAACACGAATCAGGGAGAAACAGAAAGAAACAGATGTAACGAAATAAAACATGAATACTTTTATTTTCAGGTGAGAAATGAGATAAAAACGTTACAAAAAAATACAACAAATGTAGAAAAGTCAAATATATAGTTCCTGTATATATATATATATATATATATATATATATATATATATATATATATATATATATGATATTACTATATAATAAATATTTATTAATTTAAAACGGCCAGAAGGAAAATAATTAGCAGGTTTTTTTTTGTGAATTAAAGCGGATTGAATGAATGTTAGAGGCCAGGTGAATGGGGGGGGAGGGGCTTCATTCAGGTATTTTGGTGATCTTGATTGGAGCTGATTGGCCCGTTTGACTGACACACCCCCCCCCCCAATCTGCTGCAGAGAGAAAGCTTCATGTGAGATGATGTAATGATGTAATGCCACCTCCATACAGTGGAGTGTGTGTGTGTGTGTGTGTGTGGGGGGGGGGGAATATTAATAGAATATTATAGAAATATTAATATAATAAATCTGGCAAACAACAGAGAAACAGGAAACTTATAGAATCAATTGATATTAATGTATATTTAATTCAGGAACATCAAAGAAAAAGAAACTGTTTAAAAAGCTGCGTTAATTATCGGAGGATCAATAAAAATGACACAATAATAATGGCAACATTAAGACGTTTAAACAGTTTACTGTGAGCTCCAATACATGTGATGTTACGGAATATAATCCAGATGTGTGGACAGCCCCAGATTGATTGATCAGGGCAAAAAAAACAAAAAAGGAAATTTAAACGTGAAAACTGGGAAACTCCGCCTGATGAAGATCATGTGACGGGATCAAAAGCTCCAGAACTGCTCCTAACTGGACTTTGAGTTTTCTTCTGTTTCCAACGTCAGGAATTAACTTTAAAACTCAACATGCAAGAAATATTTACACATATTTGACGGGATAATAATTAAAAAACAACAAACAAACAAAGAATAGATAAAAAACTAGATTTATAAACCTGTAAATCAAAAAGCGGTAACCGATTCAATCATCACAACGTTTCAAAACCAACGAGCAGCACGAGCAAACACAGAAACAACGAAACGGAAGTTTCCCCCCGTCACGTGATCTCCAACCCCTTCAGCCAGCGTGCCGAGGAAGATCGTGTGATGCGATTGAAAGATCCGGAAATGCCGCTAAATGCCTCTTGTGGTGAGACTGCTTCCTTGTAGATTTGACCGGCGGTGGAAGAAGTCCTCAGGTCCTTACTGACACTAATACTCCACTGCGAGTCAAAGTCCTGCATTCAAACCCTTACTTACAAAAGTGTGTAAGTATAAATGTACTAAATGTACCTAAAGTGTGACAGTGAGAGTCGTCCCTGTGCAGTAAAACGCTTCCTGTCAGTGTTTTATTATATCTGATGTTTCTGGATTCATATTCCTGCTGCATTCATGTGTGTGTTGCATTTTACTGCTGCAGGTGTTTAAGGTTGAGCTCATTTTAACTGCTTTATATCCTGATGGGCAGTTTAACCTGCAGCAATGCATCATGGTCTATAAGATCATCACGTGTTTGCGGCGTCGCAGTCCTGCGAGAACCACGTATCTCTAAAAAGTCTTCCTGAGCTCAGAGAAACAGCCTGTTTTCAGCTGATCCGAGGGGGGGTTAAAGAGTTTATTCAGCTTCAGGAGGAGGAGAGTTTCCTCTTCATCAACTCTTCATCCTTCAGCTCATCACTAACACCTGGAGATACGTGGGTTTTCACCGGACAGGAAGTAACTAGTGACTAAAGCTGTCAGATAAACGTAGTGCAGTAAGAAGTACACAGTTGCATAAAATACCTCAAATTGTACATTAGTACAGTAGTTGAGTAAATGTACTTAATTTCCCTCCACCGCTGGCTGCAGCATGTAGTCAAACTCATGTGGAAACGATGAAAAATGCAGTTGATGACTGAAAGAAAGAAAAGCAGCTTCACTCACAGAAAGACCCTCATCTAGTTTCTGACAACCAGCTGGTCAGTCCGGTCTGGTCCGGCCCGGTTCAGCCAGCAGGATCACCTGAGCTGAGGACGCGAAGGTTCACACGAATTTGCAAATATTATAGAAAGCAAACATCTTCGGGCTTGATCCGGAGTTCTGCAGAATCGTCCGGTTTCAGCGTCCTCATGCGGCCGGCGTGTTCAGCAGTTTCTCTGGACGCTGCTGCCGTGCCCGTTTGCGTTTTCTGTGTTTGCAGCGCGCCGCTTCGTGCTGCGTACGCGTTCTCGAACTGGCAAACCTGTTCCTCGAGTCGCTGCGTTTCATTTATTTTATGCATTTTTTGCTCCAAACACAATATACGTGTTGTCAAAGTGATGACGATGTTTTCTTTCTTTGCAGTGCGTTGAGCTGTGTCAGCGTGCAGTGTTGCTAGGAGGTCGATCATGTGCCGTCAGGTCGGCTTAAAGGGGAACTCGGAAGGTGTTTCCAGGTGAACCGCTGCAGGTGTGAAAAGCGTCGCTGGCGATGAAGACTACAAGTCTGAAAATGTGTTGGTGCGGAGTTAGAAAGCTCAGCAGACCTCTGCAGGCTACGTTAGCCGCTGCTAGCATAACACGCCACAATCTCTGACCTAACTGTTAGGGGTTGACGTGCATTGTGGGTAATGTAGGTTTCCAGGTTTCGACAAAGAAGAGGAACGCGTTGAATAAAAAAAAAGACGACATCTCTTGTTCTGCTGCATCGATTCATTTTTGTTAAACTGTCCATCGTGAGTATGACGCTGTTATAACGCTTGTCACGTCTACGCATTTTAAGCATTTCGTGAGCTTTGGACGCGCGGGAAAGGCCGGTGACGTCCGTCGTGATGGTAACGATATTAAACACGTGGTTAACGTTGTGAAACGGTTGCAGTTTGCTCACCAGAGGCACCAAAACTACTCGGTTAGGTTTAGGAAAATATCACGGTTTGGATTAAAATAAGTACGAAATGACCTGAGACACCTGAGATACCAGGCCTGGTTCTTGGAGTGTCATGATAAATCAGTTTAAACTCACTATGAAGCACCAGACACACATCTGTTGGCATGTTGTAGGAACGTTAATGGGATTTCTCAGGGAAGTGAGTAACTGGCTCTCACAGTGCGACCAGTAGAAACGGATATAGTCACATAGTTTTTATGAGTTGCAGACAGGATCAATAGGTTTCTCCCCCTCGTCCTCTAACAGCCATGTCTCGTCCTACACGTCACGCTGTGTTAGTCCACAGTTTGATCGAGTGGAACCGGACAGCAGACGCGTTATTATCCAAACCAATCAATCAGCCCCATCCCCTGCTTAACGAGCCACGCACACACACACACACACACACACACACACACACGCGCGAGTTAACAGAGGTCATGTAAAGGGGCGTGTGCGTGTCGTGTTAGTGCATGGCGTGTGACTGGCTGAGGGGGGGGTGGAGGCGTGTCCAACCTGGCAACCCGTGCTGTGTTTTTATAGTTTTCTCTCTGTTAAAGTGAATTAGGGAGGAGACTGCCTGATCACACACACACACACACACACACACACACACACACACACACACACACACACACACACACACACGCACACGCACACACACACACACACGCACACAGAGCTGAACTGCGTTTATGTCACCACGTCATGACGTGAGATATTTTTTGATGGTTTCGGTTTTGCTTCTCAATGAAATATTTCAGTTCGAAACTTTCGAGGAAACAAAAAAAAAAAAACTCCCATTTGTTTCATGTTTTCACGTGTGAAATATTAAATTATCAGAATCAGAATCAGAAATACTTTATTGATCCCCGAAGGGAAACTCTTTGCTACAGCAGCTCGCCTTTACGTCAGCGCACACAGGAGAAAGTACTAGCAAACAATATGATACACTATAAAAACTATAAAACAGGTCAGAAATAAATCAAGTATCAGGTCGGTATAAGTATAAAATAAACTAAGATAAATTATGTTAAATGTCCAAAATGTGCCTCCACCATGTCAAGTTTTTGTACGCGTGAAATGTCCAACACGTCCTCAAACCTAAAGACAGAATATGACCGTCGTCATGGTTATGTAAGTTAAAGAGTACCTAAACCCCCAAACCACTTTTTTCAGCTGAAAACCGATGTATATGGGCAGTGCCGCTGCCAGCCATTTTGGTGCCCTAAGCATAAGTCCTTTATGATGCCCCCCCGCCCCGACCCCGAGAAAAAAAAAACGTATTTTTAAAATAGGTAATGTTTAACAGTAAAATCTCAATTTAGCTTGCACCGAAGTTGTAAGTTATAATAACGTAGTTTGCTAATGCTAACATTAACGTCAGCAAGTTCGAGGCGCATTACGATTAGCAGCAGCACGCACATGCAGCACATTTCCGTATTTATGAATGATTAAACATGGAAAGTGATGCACGGGCATCATCTCGCAGTTTCTTCTTCTTTCGTTTCTCAGCACCCGACTCCTGCTGTCTTTTCGGAGCCATGCTCAAATCTGTCAAACTGCGTCAGGCAACCGGGACGGACCATCCGGCACGGGGGGGGGGCAATTATTAAATATCTTTCTTGTTCCCCCTTTTTTGTTACATATACATGGCTAAAATGTGCCTAATATTTCTATAGGCTAATGAAATAATACCGGCATTTAAAAAAAAAAATTCATTAGGCTATTTTTGGTGCCCCCTCAGCACTTGGTGCCCTACGCACAGTGCGTGATGCGCGTGGTGGGAGCGGCGGCGATGTATATGGGTATTTAGTGGTGTTGCTGATGGGTTCAGGTCCTAATCTTGACATTTCAGTTGCAAAGGATTTGAATTCTACATATTGTGTTATAAATATGCGCAGCGACCGCCCTCTACTGGTTGAAACCCGGCTACTGCAATTGAATTTTGCTATTGGCTGATCTGGAAGCAGGTGACGTATATGGTGGCATCAAACTGTCAAACTAGGCGGCGGCGCCGATCAGATATGAATCCAGATTCTGTTACTGCGTTGCCTTTTTCCCGCCTCAGATGTTTTCAGAAACACATTTTAGTGAACTGTAATTTGAGAAAGTTTGTGACCAAGCACCGCCTCGTCGCTCAGCGCTACGTAACGTCACGTTTTGTCGCTCTGATTGGTCGTAGGTGCGCCCACGTGTGAATTTATCATGTGTAATGTGTTAAGCTGGTGTTTTCACAAGTGAAAGGGTGGTTGATTCAACTTCATGATCATTTCGGAAGATGTAGTTTGTAGTGCCGTTGAACTGAAATGAACGCTAATAAACCGGCAACTGTGCGTGTTCACTCAGTAGCTGTTTGATCAGCGTCAGACTGAAGCAAAAGAAATCAATCAATACCGTCATTCAACGGTGAGTACGTCAGTGTCAGTACTGTCCACCAGCCTCCGTTCAGACATCTACCTCCTTTCATCGACCTTTCTAAAGAGCTGCGACATTTCTGTCTATACTCTAAGATAGATGAGACGTGACAACATGTTACGTCACAATTACAAATTATGTTGTCAGCATTTAACAACTACAACTGCTCGATTTTGGACGATTCTGGAGAACCACAGATCGCGTGCAATGTGATTTTTACATGGCACCTACAGTATAGTTAAGTTTAGGTAAATAAACACTTAGGGAAAGATCACCGCCATGGTTAAGGAAGAATCAGTGTTCACTGTTTTTATGAGACAGGACGTGAACTGCAGTCGTGAACTGCAGTAAGAAATCTTTTCTCCAGTTCCTGGAGTTTATAGTGACTTTGAAACAGCCTCAAAGTCTCAGAGATTTGGCTTTTCTATAATCTTAAAAGTTAATATTTTGTGGTTTGTCTACAGCCTCACTGTTTTTTCAGTCTCTGTTTAGGTTTAAAACGCCGCATTAGTGACTCTGTGAGTGTCTCCTTGCTGTTTGCTGATGACACTGTCTTTATCTTCCCATATGAAGTTTATACAGTATTACAGTACAGAAGTACAGTATAATGTCCTCTGCATGTACATGAGTGTGGTTCCTCCGTCTGTTGATGTCAGAATAAGACGGCGGAGAGCGCAGGCAAATATGCAGAATACGTGACGATACTGCTTATCTGTGCAGAAAGACTTGTGTTTTTTCTCTGATGTGTACTTTACCAATTAACCCCAACATTAACCTCAGACAGACTGAAATAAACCTCAAGACGTGATGCAAGTTTTCACTGGTAATACGCTGAAAAAAACTTAATTAAAAGTAATTATATGAAAAAGAAAAGTTGTTGGTTGTGATATAAAAGCATTGAAATACGGTCAAACGTTAAAATATTCCTTTAGTTTGGAGGAATGCCGGCGCCATTGCCACCCGATAAGAAACAAAGTAAATCTTGACAGCAGCCCAAACTCCGAAGAGAAGGTTTAAAGGAAACTGATGAACAAACTCTTTAAAATGCGACCTCATGTAGGAAACGTGGTCCTGATGTTTTTTTGTCCAGTAGGAAAACAGAACAGATGTGGCCAATCAGAGACTTGCCTTTAATGTAAAATTCTCTCTCCCCTCCTCCTCTCCCCCATCTCTCCCTTACCTCCTCTTTCTCCTGCCTCTTCCTCTTCCTCTTCAGTCTCTGTGTTGCAGACGGTGCTGGTCAGCGCTGGTCAATGTGACTCTGTGTTTAAAGGTTTCTCAGACTGTCTGCTTCAGTTGGGGGAGAACATGGCCAACTATCCCCAGGACCTGGACGACAGGGAGAACCTGCACAAGATCTGCAGGTATGTTCACGCGAGCGTGTCCAGAGGGTGGACACGTTACGATGTTGTCAGCAGAAACACCGTACAATGTCAGAAATATCACCTTAGTTTCTTTTTTTCTAACACGAACTGCTGCAAAACTACTAGAAACTGTCAAGGACGAACACAAACAAGAAGAAATTAAAGCTCCCGTTGGCAACTTTTAAATCAAAAGAATCAACAGCTGCTTACAGAATATCCATCCATGACTGTATATTCATGTGAGGACGGACTGAAAAGAGTTGGGGTCTCAGATTCAGGGGCCCCATTGTTGCCCAGGACCCCTAAATAACGACGCCCACCCCTGAACATAATATAGGCCCTAAAAATGATCACTGGAAGTTTCCACTGATCGAATTAAACTAAATACATTCACTTAGTTAAATGCAATGTAACTTAATTTTGAGGTACTTGTACTTTACTTAAGTATTTCCATATTATGCTACTTTACACTTCTAATGATGCGTTGTAATAGAATAAACTCCCCATGAGTAATTAAAACTACTGCAACGTTGGCCAGCAACAAAATTAAGATGCTGCTTACATGTTAATGCATCAGTAATAATAGTGTCATAACATTATGTACTTTTACTTTTGATACTTAAATGTGGGGCTTTTACTTTAATTGAGTATTTTTTCCATTGTGGTGTGTGAATACTTCTTCCACTACTGGAAGTTTCACTGACTGTTGTAAAGCGCCCACCTCCTCCTGTACTCGTAGCAGTGATTTTGCCTTTGAAATTATTACAGTTCTCCTTTTATAAGTCGGGAAACACAGGAATGTTGTATAAATATATATATATATATATATATATATATATATATATATATATATATATATATAGAGAGAGAGAGAGAGAGAGAGAGAGAGAGAATATAAAGCAGACCTTCAAGTATCACAAGAATTACTGCAAATTCAACCAATACCAGCAATATTTCTCCCAAGAAAAGTCAAATTGGATGAACGCTTTCCATGTTTCTGTCCAAAACCTTGATGACATAATGATTACTCTTAATAAAATAATCACATTCAGCAAACCCAAACTCATAAAATCGTCACCTTCGTTGGCAATCTCAGCCCAGGCTTTCTGCTGGCCTTCATCGAGGCCTTTTCGTCCTGTGGCCTTGCAGTTTCTTTTTAACCATTACTGAAATAAATCACAAAAACAGATAGAAAACAGACAAACAGGTAGATCCGCAGCATGTTTATTCCTTCATCTTTTCTTTTTTATTGCCTAATTTATCTGAATATTTTGCTATTTGAGGCGTCTGAGAGGACAGAGGAGAGTCTCTCTGCATCTGACAGCGAAGCTTCTCGATCTGAGAAAATAATATGAGTGATTTAACCGCAAACCCTGAGGGGGAACCTGAGGTTTGGGGGGTGTAGTTGGGGAGTGTGCATATGTGCAAGCCAGCTGACGCCCCCTTTTATCCCCGTTCATCCCACCACCCAAACCGGGTGGGCACCAGATGGCACGCTGCAGCAAGAAGCCCCCACCCCTCCACACACACACATGATTTTTTAATTCAGTGACAGCTCCATCACAGCGGTGTTGAGGCGTGGCAGGAGGGACGCGTTAATACGCCTCCTCACACACACACACACACACACACACACACACACACACACACACACACACACACTAATTGCTCAGAGATGCAGCATCGACACGGCTCGGTTCAGGAGGTCAACATCAATAAGAGCAGATTGGAAGATTAGATTAGATACGCTGTGTGTGTGTGTGTGTGTGTGTGTGTGTGTGTGTGTGTGTGTGTGTGTGTGTGTGTGTGTCAGCACGCGTCGGCGAGCAGGCTGGTGTCATCTTTACATTATCTGGGAGGAGGAAGGGGAAAAATAAAGATGAATAGATGAGAGGTGGAGACCAGAAAAAGAGATTAAGGAGGAATAAAATAAAATAGTACACACAATTAAATAGTAGAGAAAAGGAAGGAATAATGAGGGGGAGACATGAAGAAGAAGAAGGAGGAGAAGATAGGGAGGACGATGCTGCTTCAGTATGAATAAAACATCACACCAGCAAAGAAGAAGTGAGAGACGAGGGAGGACGGATGAAGAAAAGGGGGTTGCTAACAAAGAAGGAGATACAAAAAGGTCGAAGGAAGGAAGGAAGGGAAATAAGGGAGGAGACAAAAGAAGAAAGGAAAGGAGGAGAGGAAGCAAGGGAGAAGGGAAGGATGGAGGAGGGAGGAGGGAGGAGGGAGGGAGGGAGCAGTAAGGAGGCAAAGGAAGGGAAGGATGATGTAGAGTTTACAGCTAGTTGAATAAATGACTTCATCTCACAATCTTGGAAGCACATTTCAGGCATTTTAACTGGAGCAGATGATGTCATTTTATCCCGGTTTTAATTATTGTAATTTTATTAAATTAATAAATGAAGTCTGGTCACCTGACGCTCATTCCTCTCATTTTGTTTTTTCTCCCTGGATGTTAATAATCTTCTTGAAGTGGCTTTCAGCCCCGGATCTCAAAATAACCTCGAAACAAACGGTTGAACTACTTTTCATAGTGTTGTTTTCCAGAGAGCGATACATTGTCTGTAAACTCATCATGCTTTTTACATAAAAACTTAATCTGCTAACTAACCAGCTGCTCTCTGAAATGTAGTGCAGTAAAAGTATAAAGTACCTCAAAATTGTACTTGAGTTCAGTACTCAAGAGTAAATGTTTGTAGTTTTCTGGCCACTTACCTGAAGGACTCGTCTTTTATTTAGTCACCTTAGTCTGAATGTTTACAGGCTTTGCAAACTGAATGGAATTGATTTGATTTGGTTTATTAAAGGCCTAAATGCCTAAAACTGAAAGACAGACTCGGGGTGGTGACACGTCCGGTACTTCAGACCTCTCATATCTTTATTTGAAGCCTCCCGAGCAGGACAGGTGCCAGGAGTTTAGAAATGTATTTATTGGCCTTAAAGTTTGCATACCAAGTCTAAAACACTGGAATTAGCCGGTAAAATAACCGTAATGTACGTGTTTTTAATTGTAGAATAATTCCCAGGAAAAATACCAAGCATATCTCCTGTTATACGTCTTTCTGCCCAGTACTCGTGGAAAAGACAGCGTAGTAATATGCTCAGAGGCTCCACACTTTAGTTGTTGTTTTACTGGAATGTAAACTTCACCGGCAGCGTCTTCATAAGCTTTTTCCTCGCTGTGTTTTCTGTGGTGCCAGATTCTGGGATGACTTCCACTCTTGGCTCTGCCTCTTGAGTAGATGATGCATCCAGTTTAAAACCGGCCTCCCACTGCAGTCATAAGCTTGTGGTGTTAACGCTCGCTGTGTTTTCTCCTGCCAGTTACTGGGATAACTTCCACTCCTGTGCCACGACGGCGCTGGCGGACTGCCAGGAGGGAGCGACGGACCTCTGGGAGAAACTGAAAAAGGAGTCCCGCAACCTGGATTTCCGTGGGAGTTTGTTTGAACTCTGTGGCGGCGGCAACGCAGCCCCCAGATCGGCTGACGCCAGGGGCCTCGCCTTGGTCCTAACCACACTGCCCACCATACTGACTTGGCTGGCATTTTAACAGAAACAAGGGAAAACATAAAAAAAACACAAAGTGAAAACAAGAAAAAAAGGAAAAACACAAATGAAAATAGAAAATAGAAAACGAGAGTGATAGCTGCTCTTCGATACTGAAAAAACAACTTCAAAAAGGACCGAGTTTGAATTCATCACCAGAAAACTACACCCAAAATGGATTTTTACTACATCACTGTACGGCGGCCTGGTTTTGCCTTCCTGGGACATCTGCAGGCCGTCCTCCTGGAGCGCTCATCCAATCACACGCTGACCTGACCCGCAGGTCGATACCATGAAATATTCAACACGCAGCTGAAACGATGACAGTGATGAAAATTTGATGGATCCTTGCCCGCTTACAATCGTGGCATTACACAGTATTAAAGTCAACCATGAATTATTGATGTTTAGTAGGCTAGGCCTAGACAGCACTATGTGCCTGCTGGGTGCTGACACAGTATCAGGCTATATATTAGGGTTCCCATATAGCCTATGGTGCATATTCACGTGTAACGCGAGGCCGAGCTTAACGCCACAAAATCAATAAGACAAGCCGAGGCCTAGAGCCCATTTCAGACCAGTCGCCTCATTTCAATCACGGACTGTTTTTCCTTTTTTTATTGCGCCAAGTCGACTGAGGTGAGCCCGGTAGGTTTGACGGACTGAATGCTCGATGGTGACGTAGTATTTGTATTCTTATCGGCTGTTTGTTGTGCTCAGGCCACGGTCACACCAGCTTTTATCACAGCGAGTTGCACCAAGTTGAATTCATTGTTGGCGAAGTCAGTTTTGCACAATGCCCTCCTTTGCAGGTGAACCTTGGTGAACGTTGACAAAAACCAAAACTACAATGACAGTATTGACCTTTGACCCATGCAGCATGGCTTGCAGTCAATCGTGTGCCAGCGGTAGATGTATTCTTAAAGTTATAGTATTTTACTTTTGGTTGTTTAACTGGCTAGCTTGCTACCCGGCTAGCTAGCTACCACTTATAAAATCCTCGCCGCGTGAAGAAATCTCGCTCTGCCAGTTTCTGGTGTGACCGTAGCCTTATTTTTCCCCACCAAGCTCTGAGGTGCAGGGGTGTAGTTAAGAGTGTAACGCACAGTTTAGACTGATGTTAAATTTCATGATATCAGTTCAGACAGTCTTAAAACATTTCAGGAAATGAGCACAAACTCTGAAATGCTGATTATTGCTGTTGACGGAAAGGAATATGGAATAACAGCAAGGACGTGGACATGACAGTTTTCAATTTTTGCTCCCATGAGTTGTTTCCACGTCAGCCAAAAAGGTTTAATTGATTTAAAAGCAACCTTAATCCAGCCTGCTTGGTCGACATATTTATGGATCCACTGCTGCTAATTGGAGTTAAATCTCACCCCAAATCGGCACCCAAGAACCAAGTCAGATCTGGCATTATCACTAAAATGCAATCCGCTTGACTCTACGTGGGTATCTGTGTAGCGGTTAAAATAGATTGGTTCAGGTTAGCCAAAAATTCAGTTTAGCTGCTAGAACAGGATTGATGAAGGCTAGCTAACAGATCCATTTAGCAGCCAAACCAGATTAGGTCAGGCTAGTTATCAGTCTGATTTAGTTAACCTGACCTAATCTGGTTTTCACTGTTTACAGTTTAGAGGCTGAAACAGACGACGTTTGGGTTAGCAGCAAACTGGGATTGTGTCAGGTTAGCTAACCACTTGGTTTAGCAGCTAAACCAGATTAGGTCAGGTTAGCTAACAGTTTAGAGGCTAAAACAGACAATGTTTGGGGTTAGTAGCTAAATGGGTCAGGTTAGCTAGCCATTTGGTCTTGCAGCTAAACCAGATTAGGTCAGGTTAGCTAACAGTTTAGAGGCTAAAACAGACAATGTTTGGGGTTAGTAGCTAAATGGGTCAGGTTAGCTAACAGTTTAGAGGCTAAAACAGACAATGTTTGGGGTTAGTAGCTAAATGGGTCAGGTTAGCTAACAGTTTAGAGGCTAAAACAAACAATGTTTGGGGTTAGTAGCTAAATGGGTCAGGTTAGCTAACAGTTTAGAGGCTAAAACAAACAATGTTTGGGGTTAGTAGCTAAATGGGTCAGGTTAGCTAACAGTTTAGAGGCTAAAACAAACAATGTTTGGGGTTAGTAGCTAAATGGGTCAGGTTAGCTAACAGTTTAGAGGCTAAAACAAACAATGTTTGGGGTTAGTAGCTAAATGGGTCAGGTTAGCTAACAGTTTAGAGGCTAAAACAAACAATGTTTGGGGTTAGTAGCTAAATGGGTCAGGTTAGCTAGCCATTTGGTATTGCAGCTAAACCAGATTAGGTCAGGTTAGCTAACAGCTCAGATTAGCAGGTAAGAGATTGTAACAGGTTGGCTAAGAGTTAGCACGTGGCAAAATTAGCTGTTCAGCTCAAAGAGTGTGGTCTAGCTTTTTGATCCTGGTTTAATCTTTCCTTCAAGTAGAAGTTAAACGTCTTTCATGAAGTAAACCCTAAGTAGTTGCAGACAAACATTTCTGTCTTTTCTTGCCTGAACGAGTTCAAGAGTAAGTAAAGTTCAGAGTGTAAACTGCTGCGGGACACATCAGCCTGACGGAAACTCTTCAAAGACCTTTTGGACGTGAAAGTAGAAACGCATTTAAGGATTAACTTTAGGTTCATGTTGGCGGTTGATGCCCCACCGTTCTTCTGTCCCGCCACATCCCCGCTCAGCAGAACCACACGTGTTAGAAACGAACGAGCGAAAAACGGCTACGGAAAGAAAGAAAGAAATGCTTTGAAAAGCCGACAGCAATACGAAGTCGTGACTTCTTGGCCAGTGTAGCTAAAAAAAAATAAAAAATCAAACCGTGGCTGAAGAGTGATATGACTGTTGCCATTTAGCACATCCCCCCTTTTCATACGCCAGTGATTCACACTAGACGACCTTAGAGGTGATATATTTTAGGTCTGTATGTTAGATTAAAAAGCTGAGTCCCAACAGTACAGTAGCATCTTAAACTACATAAATACAGTAAATAAATTCGAGGAGGTTGTTCATTTCTTTGACGTTTCCACTGCCTTCTGACAAAAAGATGTGTACTTTTGTTTGTTTGTCTCTTTGTTTGTTTATGGGGATGTTGCGTAACAAAAAGAGTTTAAAAAAAAAAAAAGGACTTATTCCAAAAATCATCTAACAAGAGATTATGTATATCAAAGGATTTTGAGAAAATAAAAATAAAAAAAAGCTCTATTATAGATAGTCTATCCCAGACAGTTTTAACACAAGATTGATACTTTACAGATTATAGGCCTATGAGGTATATAAAAAAATAAAATAAAAGATTGCTAAAATGATAAAGAGTAATAAATAAAATGACTAATGTTTGAAAATAAGTGTGTGCTTTTATTTTTGATCCGGGGACAAAAAAATGTGGTTTTATCCAGTGGGTTTGGTTTGCTGCATTCAAGACAATGGACACACACACACACACACACACACACACACACACACAGGTTTGGAGTGTATTCATTATTAATAAGGGAGAGTCCCTGAGCTGCCACATGCACTCAGTTTGTATTGATCGAGTGGAGGAAGAGGAGGAAGAGGAGACGGGTGGATGATGTGGAAGATGTTTGATCAGTCCAACATGGATAATCCAAGCTGCCGAGACATTTAAACCAGTTTGATCCTGACCGATCGTTCCACGAGACTAAAGTCTTTAGTCAAGATCACAGGATGCAAACAGATCTGGTTTCCATGCTGCAGGAGAAAATATCAAACCAAATATCTCAA
Organism: Siniperca chuatsi; assembly: GCF_020085105.1. Taxonomy (NCBI): domain Eukaryota; kingdom Metazoa; phylum Chordata; class Actinopteri; order Centrarchiformes; family Sinipercidae; genus Siniperca; species Siniperca chuatsi. The sequence goes on from NC_058060.1 coordinate 25,045,108, forward strand.
ATAAAAAAACTCCAGTGTTCCCATAATCTGCCTGAGAGGATGAAACCAGATCTGGTTTCCATGCTGCAGGAGAAAACATTAAACCGAAGTGAAAAGGTGAATATTTCAGGATCGATAATGGAAAGAAAACTCTGACTAGGTGATTCATAATTCAATATTTACTACGACAATATTCCTATAATTCAGGGGAACTGCGAGGTTGATCTTACACTGTCTTTTTTTGTCTTTTATGGTTTTTAATAACTAAAATATCCAATAATTATCCTATGAGGATGAAAACAGGCCGTGTTTATATGGGGGATCTGCAACGAGAAAACATCTCTGCTTTTTCCTGTCCTGAGCAGAGGTTTGTGGCGCTGCAAAGCTGATTTCATTCACTCTTTTTATTTAAATAAATGATTTTAATATCCCAAAATAATAATCGAAGAAACCAGATCTTGTTTCCACGATGCAAGAGGAAATATTAAACCAAGAAATACAGTAAAAACAGTAAAAACTGTGGATATTATGGGGATCTATGCAGACAGATGTATAGTATTTTAATGACATTAATATATTTATAATAATAATGTATCTATACAACCCTCACTTTTTTTTAAAAAGTGACCTGATCATATTTTATTTCTGGTATTTTTAAGCTCATAATTTGTCTATCGTGTAGGTTTATAGTGCTTTTATAATGTTATGTCATTTTTTTAATCACCTACCAGTCTTATTATATGCATTTACCTGCAGCGTCACACCTGCCTCACCTGCAGTATGTTATTATTATATCGTCCCTGCAGTGACAGGCCTAAGAACCTCTTTTTTATTTGATTTTTAAAGGCTTTTGTTGCATGTAATATTCCTGTAAAGGCCTTCTTACAGTGAGAGTTTCAGTAAGACTGCAGCTGTGACCGCGTTAAGGTTTAATGAGGCTCCTGCAGAAGTTCCTCGGGGCCGCAGTTTGCGTGCTGCGGGCTCCCGCGGGGAAACGCACGCGGGCTCCTGCGCATTAATATGGATGCGGTGCGATGTGACGTGAGGGAGGACACGGCTGCTGTCTGCGGACCAGGACGCAAAAACCAAAAAAAAAACAAAACAAAAACATGCACAACAGGGAGAAAAAGCCTTTTATCTGTAACAGCGTGAAACAACCTGCAGCTGAGGGGGAACGTGACTTCCGATAAATAATAATAATATTAATAATAATAAGATATTTTAGAGGGATGTTGTCATGCAAAACTATTAAATGCAAGTGTTTGGGGGATATTCAGACGCCTGCGCAGTCGATCAGGCCTCATCTCCTATTTGGAATCAATATATCAGCCAACTTCTCATCAATACAAACACATAACCGGAAGTATGTCTGTAAAAATGTGTTGGCAACACACAGTAGCGCCATGGAAAAAGGGAAATATGGGATAAAAATAATAATAATAATAATAATATTACAGCGGTTTTTGTTTTGGAAGCTCGTTTTGAATTCTCAAAATGTTCTTATTGATCTCATGTTTATCCCAATATGTTAAAAAACAACAACAACAATACAAATCTATTAATTATATAGGCCTGCGAATATTTCAATAAAAAAAAATAAATAAAAGTGGTGTTTTTTTTTGTATTTTTATCATTTAAAAAAAACCAAACATGTTTGATGGAGCAGCAGCAGGAGAGGAGACGGAATAATAATTCCTGGAAAATGAAAAAACGAAAAATAAATCCTGCGGGGAAATTAACGCCTGTGAGAAACAAGAGCAGGCGAGATTTCAGGCGAGCAGCTCATTAAAAATGTATGGAGACGGAGGAATTCCCGCGGGATTTGGAGAGACTCCTAACAGTCCAACCCCGTTTTTATTTATTTATTTTATTCATTTAGTAATCTGCCAGAACCTCTCACTGAAATAACGACGTGAACAGGAGCCACAGGATTTATTTTGCGTCATTTCTTCATGTGAAATGAATTATGGTTTGATGGGCTTCAAGCTGGGAGTCAGAAATACATTTTATTTTGATTTACTTCACATGGATCTGAAATAATATTATGGAGTCAGTCTGATTTACACTTGGATGCTATGAAATCAGGTTCTGTTGCCTTAGCAAAAACTACACTACCCAGAATCCCTAGTGTGTAGTGTTTTCAGACATTTTGCCCTTTTATTTGTTTTTGTAATTTAGGGATTAAAAAAAAAACATACATTTAACCAAGATTTATTCATTAGAGATTACAGTTAATAAATAGAAACATGATGAAATGCGAATAAAACCAAATTAAAATATTAATGCCAATTAATGGCACTTAATTTTGAATTCAGAGAAAAGAAAGGTTTAACAGGAAGTGATGAGATGGAGATATAAAATACTAATTTATTTCAGCAAGGTGAAAAAAGGTGCTTGTGTTCACAACAGCAAAAGTGTAAAGAATAGATTAAACATTTATTTTAATAAATTTTAATTATTTTAATTAGTGTTTATCTCCTGTAACGTAGCCTAAGCTACAAACGTTAGCATGTCTCACTAACTAGCTTACTGCCTACAGCAGTAACCGAGCGTTACTTCCAAGCCCAAGGAGCTCTACATTAGTTTGTAGGGTTACAGATTACGTAACAAAATAAAAAGCCCCGTTCACGACTAGCACCTCCACTTTATGTCCCCACTGTGTGCAAGCTGGTCCTGGATGCTATCAGAGTTTAGGCTAACGTTAGCGACTCTGTCTTGCTCTTTATTGGTTAAAGTTAAAGCTACCACAGATAGCATTACGCTTGTCAAACGCTTCAGTCCTCATCCTAAAAGCCTTTCTATTGTAATCTTAAAAGTGAAAATAAAAAGTATTTAAGCTGTTAGACAGGGTTATGTTAGAACAAAATAAGAGTAAGATCTTACATCTTTTCTTATCATACTTATAGGACTAACTAAGTCTACACTACAATATAAGAACAATGTTATTTTCAGCATGGATCATCAGCTGGTGAAGATGAAGACTTTTTGCCTGGCCTGGAACGTGTTAGCTTTAGCCTCAGTCTGTTAGCACGATGAACTGGGCCCTCTTAGCTTTAGCCTCAGTCTGTTAGCACGATATCATGACCTGGGACCTCTTAGCTTTAGCCTCAGTCTGTTAGCACGATGAACTGGGCCCTCTTAGCTTTAGCCTCAGTCTGTTAGCACAATGACCTGGGACCTCTTAGCTTTAGCCTCAGTCTGTTAGGACCTGGGACCTCTTAGCTTTAGCCTCAGTCTGTTAGAACGATGACCTGGGACCTCTTAGCTTTAGCCTCAGTCTGTTAGCACGATGACCTGGGACCTCGTAGCTTTAGCCTCAGTCTGTTAGCACGATATCATGACCTGGGACCTCGTAGCTTTAGCCTCAGTCTGTTAGCACGATGACCTGGGCCCTCTTAGCTTTAGCCTCAGTCTGTTAGCACGATATCATGACCTGGGACCTCTTAGCTTTAGCCTCAGTCTGTTAGCACGATGACCTGGGCCCTCTTAGCTTTAGCCTCAGTCTGTTAGCACGATGACCTGGGACCTCTTAGCTTTAGCCTCAGTCTGTTAGCACGATGACCTGAGACCTCGTAGCTTTAGCCTCAGTCTGTTAGCACGATGACCTGGGACCTCTTAGCTTTAGCCTCAGTCTGTTAGCACGATGACCTGGGCCCTCTTAGCTTTAGCCTCAGTCTGTTAGCACGATATCATGACCTGGGACCTCGTAGCTTTAGCCTCAGTCTGTTAGCACGATGACCTGGGACCTCTTAGCTTTAGCCTCAGTCTGTTAGCACGATATCATGTATGTAGCCATCAAGTACATATTCATGACCCCTTTTACAAGATTATTGTTTTAAAACAAAATCAGTCTCATGGAGCTAATGCTAGCTAGCTACAGCTGACAAAATTGCCAGCCACCAGCTGGAAATGAGAAGCTGCTTTTGTCAGTAACTAAACGGTCGAGGCGTAACATTTTGACGAGTGACGTTTTGACGCAAGCTGCAGAAGAGTCAGACCTGACTGGAATAATGTGAAAACTCAAAGTGAAAGAGAGAACCACCAGAAAAGTGGATTTAGAATAAAAAAAGATGTGCAATTAAGATACGTAACGCAGCAGTCAGCCGAAATGTACCAGCTGTCCAGACTGCTGCTGAATAGCACTGAATGTCTGGATTCAGGCAGCGAACACAGGGTCTGTGTGTGGTGGGGTGATGGGTGGAGTGTGTTGGCGGGGGGTGGGTGTCAGACGGGAAATCTACCAAAACCCCAGGGAGGTGTCACTCATATTTTTCCCATTCACACATGCGATGAGGCCGCAGCCACGTCCTCCTCACACTCCTGATAATCCTGTTCCACTGAACCAAAATCATCAGTGAACCTAAAACAAACACAAAAATAAAGAACAGATGAGAAAAATACACCGACCTGAGTCAAATAATCCTTTTCACAAAATTCATACAGTTCTTCCAAGCTGCATACAAAGTCAAAGCGGACGTGATGTTCAACCTTATTAGCGGGTTCTGCCTCTTTAAGCCTTGTTTACTGAAGCTGCAGTCAGACCAAAACTCACCTGATGAAGTTTACTGCTCCTGATGATAGCTTTAGAGTAAAACTTTAAAAAGCTTGAAACTGCAGCAGTGCCTCTGTCCTGTTTTCGGGGAGAAGCCTTCTGCAGCAGTGCTGCCGGTGTGAATAGGACTTCATTCTTAAGCAATTCTCAATTCCCAGCAGCACTGAACGCACCAACCTGCAAGACTTTTCAAGCCAGTCTGCAGTTTGAACGTTATTAAAATACAATGATAACATCACTTTGAAATACAAGGAAAGCCAACTAAATATTGACTGTTAGAGATTATCCATCTGCAGGAAGTTTCAATCAGAATCAGAATCAGAAAGACTTTATTGATCCCCGAAGGGAAACTCTTTGCTACAGCAGCTCGCCTTTACGGCAGTGCACACAGGAGGAAGTACTAGCAAACAATATAATACAATACACTATAACAACAGGTCAGAAAATAAATTAAGTGCCAGGTATAAGTATATAAGTATAAAATAAGTGTGAAGTACCAAGTGGGTTTACCGGTTGATGATGATAATACAGTATAATAATACAATGTAATAATATAAGTAATAAGTGCAACAGCAGTAATGGAGGTATGAATAATAAATAGGAAAAACTAAAAACTAAATATTGCACAGGAAAAGTCAAGTCCCTATAGTCGAAATTATATAATAATTATTATCTTAATTAGACTCTCTAACTCCTTATTAATCACATTTTTTGCCATGAAGCTCGTACGAAGTATTAAAGACCAACAAGCCCTGACGTGAACGGGTAGAAACACAACTCGGCAGTCTGTTTCCTTGAGTCCAGCAGCAGCGACGTGTTCGGGTTGGTCTGGGAAAAGTCACACAGGGGCCTCCTCCTGAAAAACGGAGACATTTCATTTCTGAAATTTAAAACAGGCCAACAGCTCGGCCTCTCGGAGGCAGAACCTAAAATAACGCCCTGTGTCTTCTTTGGGATTTCAGCTCCTGGTGTAAATGGGGCGGATATGAGCCTGCGTTCCCTCTGGAGGAACAAACCGACTCCAGAACAGTATTATGTGACAGTCGGCGGGGACTGGAATTGAGGTTGTGAGCTCTGACCGTCGGGCGAAAAAAGTCCAGTCGCCGTTAATGTGCCTGCCAGTTTCTCACAGCAGAGGGGGCTAAAACTGAGTTCGCTGTAAATGGGTCACAAGTTCTTCCTTTGAGCTAACAGCCTACATTTCAACCGGAGGACGCTTCACAGAAGTAGATTAGTGGGTTGGCTGAGAGTTTCTGACAGCAGCTCTGCAGCATTTCTGCTTCCAGCGGATCAAATCGACACACCGACTCTTCACGCCGTGTTTTTAGATCGTACAGGTTTGATTATTTTCTCTCCTGACGAGGTTCTCTGCTTATTAATAACGTGCTAAAAGTTGCAAAGAAACAACTTTTCCTCCGCGATTTGATGCACATTTAACACATCTTGGACGTGTCGGGCCATGTCTGCTTTGAAATTTGAAAACACTGTTTAACAGTGAAATGTTTTTTGCATTTTCAGATCCTTTTCCTAAAGTACAACGGCCACACTGAAATGCTGTAATGTATCTAAGATTATTTTTGAACATTTAGGGTTCAGGAGAAGTCCCCCAAATGGGTCTCAAGGTAAATCTGAGGGGTCGCCGGATGATTGACAAAATGCTTCTTTTCTGCGACTTTTCTTTTCTTTCGTTGCTTTTTTATTGTGAGATATTATATAGCTTGACGAATATTTAGTTCTTGAAATAGTAGCAAAAATCGTAACTTGACATCCACCTTTTCTGGAGCTTTCAGGGTCTTTTTGTTTTCAGCGACAGTTGAGTAATCTGCATCAGCTGTTAAGATGGTAACTAAGCATTTCGCTACACAATGTATTGTGTGTGATTGTGTATATCGGCGGTTATCTGTCACGCCCCCTTCAGATGCCGGACCATAAATTAAGATTATTTTGTCTCATGGCGGCGGAAATAGTGAATATTCTGTTCCATAAGCAAAGGAGGTAAACAGTGTGACATTGCTATAGCGCTGCAGAACTTCTCAGGGAGGAGGTTGGTGTGAGTCGTTCAACTTTTCCCAAATAAGTCATTATACCTTTGGAGACATACTCGACCTTAAACCAACCTTAAGCATGAATATTTTACTTTGACAACAGCAGTTTGACCAGGAGTCAGTGGACGGACGGAGAAAGATCAAGGACGCCATAAGACCGTCGTCGAACAGCGTTACCATCTCACCACACAAGCACCTGTTATCTCCCTGACGACTGAGGAAGACAGTGAGATGCAGTTGAAAGATCAATTAAGATTTTTGGTCAAACTTCAGTTACCTAAACTTTAACCATAGAAGTGGAAGATCATAAAATGCTCACAGGAATAGGTTTTGTAATGTTTTGTTTGATATGCTGATTTAAAACGTAACGCAGGCGGTATGTTTCCCCAAAATGCAACACACGGACACTGAACAGATACATGTGAGTGTAACTCTCAGGAGAAAAGTTTGAACCCGCAGGAAACCAGTGCTCTGCCTGCAGTAAGCTGGATTCACTGGTGTCAGATACTGGGCTTCTTTGGTCTCTTTGGTTTCTTCTGGTGTAAAGCGGCAGAGACCAGGCACTTCTCTGACATCCCTTTCTGCATTTTAAACGTGATGAAAATGATTAATTCAGAGGTGAGAAAGAGGACGAAACCATTAAAATACAAGCAGAACTACACGATGCAACGCATCTGTTTTCACTGAGGTGGTCAGAAGGTAAACAGTGGGGTTTTTCCATTGTACAGGGAACCGTTGTATATCTGTACTGAAGTTCTGGTTTAGATTTTGTTTCATTTGTGGAAACCATCCTGCAGGGACTAGCTCACCCCTGCCAGCCCCCTTTAGAACTGGGTCATTACTAAATATATTACTGCTTCTATTCTCCCTGCAGCGATCTCAACGCGGTGCAATAAACACATCGGCCGGGCCGCCTGAGCGATGAGGGGGAACCGTCGCAGCCGTCTGGTTCCCATCCAGCATCCTCACATGAACCGCACGTGCCTGTCATGTGACGGTCTATTGATAGCACTGCAGAGAGGAAAAAATAATCTGGCGAGGAAACAGACACAAAGTCGACGTCCAAAAAACAGGCAGAGGCGGCCAGTTGGCAGGAAGCGCCTTGTTTCCCCACAGAAAACCAATCAACAAGCTTTCCCAGGCTCTCCCAGAAGTTCAGTTTAATTCATAGTGTGGGATTTTCCGCTTTAGTAGGCAGTGGATGAGACCAGGCAGACTACTACAACTACTACTTCAACAATCTCCTTTCTGATTAACTGTCTATAAAATGTCAGAAAAGTTTGAAAAATGCCCATCACAATTTCCCAGACTCCAAGATAAAGTCTTCAAATGTCTTGAAGATATTCATGTTAGAGAGAAAAGCAAATCCTTACATTGGAGAGAATCAAGTATTTGTTTCAGGAATAACTACTAGGGTGGCCGTAAGCCGGCCATGCCACCCTGAACACGCCCGATCTCGAAAGCTGAGATGGTGGAGGATGGTAGACGGCCTGGGAATACCAGGTGCTGTAAGCAAGAAGCGAGAAGGTTCTGGGTTCGAACCCCCCGGCCGGCTGGGGAGTCTGCATGTTCTCTGCGTGGGTTTCCTCCCTCGGGTTAAGGTGACTCTAAATTGCCCGTAGGTGGGAATGTGAATGGTTGTATGTCTCTAAGTGTCAGCCCTGTGATGAACTGGCGACCTGTCCAGCTACTGTTACTGCTGCTGTAAATGAAACTTTAGGTAACGCTCCGTAACAATACTTTGAGTTAACAAGTCTTCCGAACTAAACAACAAAATACATCTATCAAAAACATTGCTACGAAGCGCCGAAGTACAGAAAAACATATGTTTTTTTATGTTGTTCACACAAAGTAATATCATCTTTCAGTACATTACAATGAGCTTATCCTAATAATTTGTCAGTGTTTTTGAAAACCATCACAAATCAGTGTTACAAAAGTGACCCAAACGACTTTTCTGATCTGAGAATCAATGTAGAAATCATGTGATATGACCAAAAGCTACTAATAATACTAATAGCTACTAAATTGACCTTGTGGTGAAATTGTTTTCTCAACTACTGGATCCAGAAGGAAAAATAATGAAGGTTTTGAAATCATTTTTTGACACAAGGACCCCTTCAAGACAGGACTACGAGATCAGGTAGTAAGGCACCTTAAGGCCCTGATGATGATGTTTTAGTGCATATTTCCCAAAAATGTTAAATCAAATTAGTACAATCAGTTGACACATGACCAGCCTGTATTTTCTTGCCTTGGCTGAACAGGAGCCAGTGGAGAGCACCTCGCCCCTGCTGCCAGAGCTGTAAGCTGTGATTCACAGGCAGACATTGGATAAATACGTGATATTACCTTCAGCCTGAAACGGAAGATGGAAATGGAACAAGATCAATGTGCAACAAAGTGAGCGCTGCAGTGAACAGAGCTGTAATGAGAAATGCTGCTGAGGAAATTGATATGCAGCCTTATTCTGAAAATTAGAGCTCTCAATCACCACGCTGGAGAAATGACAACGTGGTTCTTTACGTCTCTGATTGTAATTGTTTTTGTTTTGCGTGCATTTGTAGTCATTTTGTGTCTCTTTGTAGTCACTTTGAGCTTCTTTGTAGTCGTTTTGCATCTCTTTGTAGTCACTTTGAGTTTCTTTTGCATCTCTTTGTAGTCGTTTTGCATCTCTTTGTAGTCACTTTGTGTCTCTTTGTAGTCGTTTTGCATCATTTTGCGTCTCTTTGTAGTTGTTTTGTGTCTCTTTGTAGTCGTTTTGTGTCTTTTTGTAGTTGTTTTGCATCTCTTTGTAGTCATTTTGAGTCTCTTTGTAGTTGTTTTGTGTCTCTTTGTAGTCGTTTTGTGTCTTTTTGTAGTTGTTTTGCATCTCTTTGTAGTCATCTCTTTGTAGTCATTTTGAGTCTCTTTGTAGTCGTTTTGCATCTTTTTGTAGTCATTTTGAGTCTCTTTGTAGTCGTTTTGCATCTTTTTGTAGTCATTTTGAGTCTCTTTGTAGTCATTTTGCGTCTCTTTGTGGTCATTTTGTGCCTCTTTGTAGTCGTTTTGCGTCATTTTGTGTCTCTTTGTAGTTGTTTAATCCATCCATAACGCTAACAAGCCAACCTATCACCTGCTGTCTCTGGTAGGGGTGACCAGCAGGAGTGGCCAATGAGATGCTTTAAACATGAGCTTAGTGCAGGAATTGAACCTGCAAGCTTGTGGTTCATTCATTCATTATACATCAATGGACCGGTATCGACATTTCCATTCATCAAACCAATCGTTTGGTTTGATCCATCCCCCACTGAAACCTTTGGTTTCATACCTGGGTCCTTTTCTAACAGGAACTGCTCTTTGTTTCAACTGCTAGACACTCGATTTTGAAAGTAAAAGATGGACTTTGGAACGAATTCCTGTTGTTGATGCTCTTTAACTGAACCCAGCCGACTGCCAGACATCAGACGTGTAAAAACTTTGCGGTGTGAAGTGACGACCAGCTGAGTTTAGTTACACAGAAACAGGAGGGCGGAGCGATGTGACTGACGACTCACCCTGGAGAAAAGAAAACCATTATTAATCAACTGTCATACAGACAGAGCTGGACACTGTAGGTCGGGACAGCAAACACACACACAACACTGACAGGCCTCCTACCCAGGGAGTGCGCTAATGAGTTTATTACATTCAGCCCTCAGACAATAAACGAAGCACTCAATCACAGGGGGAACATCTGTTGAGCACCTCCTTAATCGCACACCAGCCTCATCAGCACTTCAACACGAGGAGGAAGTAGAGTAGGCCTACTACTGGGGGAGAACAGGATGAGGGAGAGTGTTTGGAGAAGATGCAGTGGATGCACAAAGTAAAAATCCTGCATTCAAAATCCTATCGTAGTAAAAGCACAGAAGTATTATCAAAACAGCAAAATATACTTAAAGTATCAACAGTAAAATTACTCATTCTGCAGTAAAATGTCCGCTGCGACTGATATGTTAATATACATGACAGTATTACCTGATGCATCAATGTTAGACTAACTGTTTATACACAGTTAGCTAGTTTATACTACTTAATATACAGTTAGCTAGTTTTAACTACTTTATACACAGTTAGCTAGTTTTAACTGCTTTATACACAGTTAGCTAGTTTATACTACTTAATATACAGTTAGCTAGTTTATACTACTTAATATACAGTTAGCTAGTTTTAACTGCTTTATACACAGTTAGCTAGTTTTAACTGCTTTATATACAGTTAGCTAGTTTTAACTGCTTTATATACAGTTAGCTAGTTTTAACTGCTTTATACACAGTTAGCTAGTTTTAACTGCTTTATACACAGTTAGCTAGTTTTAACTGCTTTATATACAGTTAGCTAGTTTTAACTGCTTTATATACAGTTAGCTAGTTTTAACTGCTTTATACACAGTTAGCTAGTTTATACTACTTAATATACAGTTAGCTAGTTTTAACTGCTTTATATACAGTTAGCTAGTTTTAACTACTTTATACACAGTTAGCTAGTTTATACTACTTAATATACAGTTAGCTAGTTTTAATTGCTTTATACACAGTTAGCTAGTTTTAACTGCTTTATACACAGTTAGCTAGTTTATACTACTTAATATACAGTTAGCTAGTTTTAATTGCTTTATACACAGTTAGCTAGTTTTAACTGCTTTATATACAGTTAGCTAGTTTTAACTGCTTTATATACAGTCAGTTAGTTTAGTCCAGTGGTTCCCAACCTAGGGGTTGGGGCCCTCCAAAGGGTCAAAAGATAAATCTAGGGGGTCGTGAGATGATTGATGGGAGAGGAAAGAAGAAAAAACACAGTTCTGATACACAAATCTGTTTTCAGTTTTAGGACTTTTCACTAATCTTTGATTTTTTATTTATTTTTTAATCATTTGACCTCTTCAGGTCTTGAACAGTTATTTAAATGAAGCTATGTGATGTGTTTAAGTGGAACTGCTAACTACTCATAGATATTAGAAACGTGATAAGGGGACACTGACACTGCTTTTTTGTAAGGGGGCCAGAGCAAGTTTATCATGTTTTTTATGTAAAATCTTAAAGTAACAACAGCTGTCAAATAAATGCAGTTGAGTAAAAGGTTGAATATTTCCCTCTGAAAAGTAGTGGAGTAGAAAGTATAAAGCAGAAAAACAGTAGTACTTAGTCAAGAGAAGGATGAAGAGAAGCAGAAGAAGTATTTTTAATTTCAGGTTTTCCGTCTCACACTTTATTCACAAAGAGGAAGACGAACAGTAGGAGGAGAGGAAGAGGAGGAGGTGAAAAGGAGGCACCATCTGTAGCTACACCAGGACTGAAAGACATGGAGGAGGAGAAGAATGCAAGAGTTGCACAAAAATCCTCTACGGCTGCATGTTTTTCACAGTTTAAGAGAGGAGGAGTAGGACGAGGGGGAGTGTTAGAGAGGGAGGCAACATCTGTGGAACATTTTAATCACAGCAGCTTCATCGGCACTCGATGAGGCGAGGAAGAGGAGGAGGGAGGAGTAGTAATATTAGAGGATATCCTCTGCAGTCGCATAAAGTTGTACACATAAGTCATTAGCACTGTAACACATGACGAAGAGGAAGAGGCAACATCTGTGCAACACTTTCTTAATCCCTCAGCAAGCCTGTCAGGACGGTGACATGTGGAGGGACGAAGAGGAGGAAGAGGAGGAGGTGCAATAAAGACATCACGTGAGAATCGCTTGAAGGATGAGGGAAGAAGGAGCTCAAAGAAAGAAACAGAAAGGAGAGGAAGAGGAAGAAGGGAAATATTTAAAGTAAAGTGTGTTTGTAACCAGAGAGCTGTCAGGTGTCTCGCTCACCTGTGGCGGCCATGTTGGAGGTCCCCGACTCTGCGAACAGCTGTTCGTGTTTCTGTCCGTTAACGTCTGTTTCTGACCGAGAACAAGATAAACCTTCTAAAATCCTGCCATGATAATAATGTATTTAAACTATATACAGCACAATTTGTTCTTGCATTTATATACAATTTCAATGAATATTCACGTTTTTAGCCACGTTAGCAGCGTCGGTCCACACTGAAATATCTCAACAACTACCGGATGGATTGTCATGAAATTTGGTTCACACCTTCATGTTCCCCTCAGGACGAACTGGAAAAACTTTGGTGATCCTCTGACTTTTCCTCTGTTATTATTGTCCAAATACCTACAGCCTCAGTAGTAATGCGCGTTTATTGCTGATTAGCTAATGTTAGCATGTTGATGTTAGCATTTAGCTCAAAGCAAGAACAACCTCACAGAGCTGCTAGCATGACTCTTAGTGTTGTTGGACATTACTGAGGCTCAAAATGTTCCATGTTTGGTTCTTATATCACTGAAACACGGACACTCTCCTCCATTCATATACAGATATTTATTGTGTGCTGAAAACCTGTGGACGTGTGGGGAGAGAGTCCAAATAATTTCAGCTAGCATGGCTGTAGACCCTTAGTCTTGTTTTAAAACTAAAATCTTTCCTAATTCAAGGAAAGTTCTTGACGTTCTTTTTTCCAACGCTCGTCTGAACGCCTGTTTGTGCATCGTTTTTCTGTTTGCTCATTAATTTGTGTTGCTGTCCTGCTGGACTCCCTTCAAGTGATGTTACCCAAGCAGTGAAAAAATTAAAGCACATTTGTTAAAGATATAATGTATGGATTCAAATCCAACACGAAAATACAGCTGTTAAGACTAAAAATGGGCAAATGACGTAAATTCAGAGTAACTTCACACCAAACTGAAAAGCATTGTGCCACTTACCTCCTCTGGTTAAAGTCAGAGCCATAACCACACCCACTTGTGATGTCACAGCGCACCGATCACTGATCTCAGTACGCTTCTACATCACTGCGGCACAATGGCAATTTCTCTCGTTCTCAGTTTTTACACATACGCCTTATTTGGAAGGCGAAGGTGATATCTTTATCCTCGTGGCTTTGAGACATACGTGATATTTCCCTGTTCGCACACTTCATACCGTCACATGCCACTCTCCACGTCCTCATCACGTGTTATTAGGTTACAGCTAACTGAGTTGGTGGCTGTCTATAAGGCGAACATCCCTCGGGCCGTGGTAAACTGAGTTAGGGAGCGTCAGTGTGCAGTGTGAGTGCAGTGATAACTCAGGGAGCGTCTGCATTTATGCACACATTAGGGAAGCGATAAACAAATTAGGGATTGCTGTCCCATGGTGCATTTTTGTTTTTGCACGGTGTTAACTGACTTAGGGAGCGTCCACTTCTATAAAGCACATTAATGAGATGTTAAATGACCTTATGCCGATTACTCCAGATGTCAGACTGAGAAATTAGTTCAATTATTTATGTTTTTAAAGGAAAAAATATCCCCTTAAACCCTCCTGTACTGTTATTCGCCACCATCCAGTAATCAGAGGGATTTTATAATTATGCAGATTAAAATTATTTAGTACAATCTGATAAAAATCTGGGAAATTCCTTTATTTTTCTACATTTACCAGAAGTGGGAAATGTAGGACAGTGCAGTCGGGTAAACGTGTTGCGTCCAGCTGTGCGTTTTATGTAGCAATGCCCACTTATGTTAGAATTTATTCATTTTAATCATCTGTTACAGGAAATAAGCTTAGCCTTATCTTTAAAAGAAGCTAAATACCTGGAATAAAATGTCGAATGACTTATTTATACTTAGAAGTCTGTATATTTATTTTATTTTCCTTCTTCTATAAATGTATTTACATACAAGTTTGTGTAGATTAAATTTAGATGTAAGGACATAAGTTAAATCAAAGATCGTGAGCAAAGCTTAGAGCGCTGTGGGTTCAGAACCATCAGAAAGTGCGTTTCCATCCACACCGTTTTTAGCGGAAACGCCGGAAATTCGGAAAATATTGCAATATAAGTTGGTGTTCCGATAAAAACAAAATGTGTCAAACAATCAAGTGATGAGGAGGCTGTAACCTTCCTCACATTAACTCATGAAACTAACAGAAACGTCATGTTCTCCACGTGGTTTTCCATCGTCTGAGCTTTTAATGACGTCCGCGACTGTAGAATCGGTTATCTCCATGCCTGATATTTAATTATATATAAATTAGCATATATTTTACGGTAGCTTCTTCTTCTGAACGCCACTGAATCCGCCTCTGTGACAGCACTTTATTAGGAAGACGGGATGAAGCTGCTCTTTGCCTCTGCAGGACAGACACAGGATCATGCAGATGGGTTGAAATGCTGAAGCTTTCTAAAAAACAAAACTCTGCAGTTTGTAAAAACGCTCCCGTGACATTTCGAAGAGGAGCCTGTGATTTTACTCAAACATGACTTTTCCCCGGTGCCTCGCTTCATCCAGACAACTGCATTAGATCACTTCCCGTTCGCATCAGCGGCCAACATTTACCACATTATCAGCAGCGAGCTTGTAGCATTTACAGCTGACATTTAGGCATTTAGCGAACAAGCTCACTCGCAGGCAACAGGATAAACTTCAGCTGAGGATTATAAGCAGCTAATTGGGAGGTTAAAGGTCACAGAGGGATACTGACCGGAGCAGAGGTTCACCAATGGCTCCCGTGACCCGACAGTGATTGTAGTCCACTTTGGTTGTTGGTGAATCGAAGGAAAGGCAGCTGACAAACACTCAGACTCCGAGAACCTGGAGAGACAATCAAATAAATAAAGCAGAAGTCAGAGTGTCCCTGATGTTTGAGGGCAGCCTGACCTCAGACACAAAAAACAAACCCTCTCCATTCTCTCAGGTAAAAGCGCAACCTGCGGCGCTTCGCCTGAGCAGAGGTAACCTTGTTTCCATGACAACAGAGTGCTGCTTTCAGCTCACCTTTTTCGTGTCTCGAATCTGATCCTACAGCAGTCTGCACTGACCCGAGGGGCCGGAGAGAGGCTCGCTGTCGGCTGGGAGTCCGGCGGTGAAGAACGGGCCGCTGATGTGGGGCGAGTGCGACTTAGCAGGGCGTCCGCACACGAAGCTTAGACATACGCAAATTCATTTATTCATTTACCATTTTCAGTTTTTTTTATTTACAGGCTTTTGGCATTACCATGAAGTCAGAGGCTGAGAATATGTGAATGCTGTTTCCTAATATACTTACACAGATCTAGCAAACTACACATTATTAATTAATGGAAGTCTAATGAAAGAAATAGAAATGCTTTGTAAACTGCGGTATTATTAACGCACTAATAGCACTTACAAACCACATTTAGTTTTGATCAACAGACCTTAGACTACTAGACCTTTACTGTCTGATCTTTTTTAATCGTCAATCTGAGAATCTTTTCAGAAGAATATTCACTGTAAATAAAAAATATAGATTTTTATTTTTAAAATGCGCAGAACGCTAACAGTCTACAGCCATGCTAACAGCTCTGTGAGGCTGTACATTGAGCACAGCAGTGGTTTGAGCTGACACTAGCGTCAGCCTGCTCACAATGACAACGCTAACATGCTGACGTTTACCATGTTCACCATCTAATGGCGTCTTAGCATGCTAACATTTGCTAATTGGCAGTAAACACGGAGCGCAGCTGAGGCTGATGGGAGCGTCAGCAGCTCTGCAGGTGTTTGGTCAGAAACCAAAGTGTCGGACACGTTCAAGCTCTGACCTGACGGTGGCGCTAGACAGAAAGTCAGAGGATCAGCAAAGTTATTAGGACACATCATCTGGGGACCAGGACTGTCTGAACAAAATTTTGTACAAATCCATCAGGTAGATATTTCAGTCTGGACCGACCATCTGACAGACAGACGTCACCTTCCCGAGAGCCACGCCGCTAGTGTGGCTAACAAACCAAACATTAATATTCAATATATATATATATGTTTTTTATTCTTATGAGATAAATATTTGTAGAGATTTTGGCATCATGCTTTGGGTGATGTAACAGGAGGTATAATATTGCCACGGAGACAGCGAGCTAGCTTAGTCCCATATTTGTTTTTTCCTATATTTCTTTATATTTTAGTGAATCTGCAACATGAAAAGTTCCTGTTTGCACTGCAACCATAGAAACAGACAACAATCCCGTGGTTGCTCTTGATGATGATGATGATGATGATGATTACTCTGATGTCTAAGCAGACTTATGGATGTTCGAAGATGCCACCATCACCGAACACACAAATTCCAGCAGCATGTTTGCGCTGAATGGTTGTTTTCAGTCTCAGAGAAGGAAGCCGTCATTTGAAATGTGACATAATCGTTACAGTTAAGTTTTCACTTTGACCGGCGATTTAACACCAAGCATTTCACACCTGCACTGCCCACCTGTGCAGAAAATATCAGCTGTTACTGAGCGCTTTGTTGCTTCCAATCTCTGCTCCTCACCTGAAAAGAAAAGAGTTCTTCGAATCAGTGATGAGCTGCAGCGGAGAGGAAGAAGAGAAGGAAGAGGACGGAAAGAGAAGGTAGATGGGGAACGGAGGGGGATTAGAAATGACCTTTGGCTTGCGATTGAAGAAGAGGAGGAGAAGGAAGGGGAAGGAGTGAGGATGAGGATGTAGACGGGGGCGATGAAGACGAGGAAGAGGATCAGAAAGTGTCTCTCTCTCTCTGTGAGCTTCACTGCCTCTGCATGAGCAAAGATCTGACAAACACTAAGTCTGAGATTTCGTTTCAAAGTGAAGAACCTGCAGCTGAGATGAGATGAACTCCGACCCTGCTGCCGCCTCATTCGCCTTCCTCTCGCAGTGAAGCAGCGAGCACTGGCCTCTGTTAGGGCTGGCTGACATACGCGACGTATTACCGTCCTCGCAATTTCTGCCATTTTGACGATGTTGATATTTTTAGGATTCGTAAAAATGTAAAAATGATTTTGCTCTGGTATGAATGTATGTAGAGTAATCTGTGTGTTTGCTGGCTTATATTTAACATTACTGTCTCCTCTAGTCAGACACTAGTCCTCCAACGGCACTGATGACACACGCACACGTGTCTCTCGTAAAGAAGTGTGTTATTAGGTTTGTCCGTGATGTTTCCCGCAGAGAGATCATCAGCTGGCAGACCCACCCAGATTCACCACTGCAAGCATCTAATTCACCTAATCAACCGCTTCCAACCACCGGTACCCCATCAACCGCCGCGCTACCACCACCACCACCACCAAACATCCAAAGTCAGCGCGCAGCTTCATTTTAAAAACCACAAACCAAGCCAGAGCTCTTGGTGCCATCATGGACTCAGACCCTCGACATGAAGACGATCACAAAGTCGGCCTGCCGCCACCTGAAGCATATATCCAGGAGGAAAGGACTTATGTCTCAGCGGGAACGGGAGAAACTGCATTTATCTCCAGTCGACTACTGTAACGGGGTCTTTACAGGTCTCTAAAGAGTCGCTCAGACAGCTGCAGCTGATTCAGAACTAATGAGACCAAGAAAGTGGATCACATCAGTCCAGTTCTGAGGTCTTTACACCGGCTTCCTGTCTGTCAAAGAACTGATTTCAAAACGCTGCAGCTGGTTTATAAAGCACTGAGTGGTTTAGGACCTATCGGGTGGTCTGGGATCAGGTCTGCTTTCTGTCCCCAGAGCCAGAACTAAACCTGGAGAAGCAGCGTTCAGTTTTTAAGCTCCACATATCTGGAACAAACTGGTCTGCTGAGACTCTCAGCTCTTTCACATCAAGGCTGAAGACTTTTCTGTGTGCCGCTGCCTTTTATTAAACCGAATAATTATTAACTTCTTACACTGCGCTGTAACTTTTACTCTCCTGTTTGATCTTGTTTTTATTTTCCATTGAACTCTTTTTAAATGTCTTTATGTATATTTCCCTATGTGGCTTTAATGTTTTATGTAAAGCACTTTGAATTGCCTCGTTGTTGAAGTGCGCTGTACAAACACACTTGCCTTGTTTAGCAACCACCTGAAAAACCCTAGCGACCGCCTTTAATCGAACAACATGGTGCTTTGTTTGCAAGATAACAACAAAACCATATCGACTGTCATGGAATCTGTCTGAGAAATGTGAGTAAAATGTTTTATATTTTGCAGCGTGCATTTTTAAAAACTGAAATCCTTCCCAGTGCAGCCAGAGAAGCAGCTCTGGCTGCATTTAAATGACAGATGTGTTTGCGTGGGCAGCTGGAAATTTACATTTTACAACAACAGATTTGGTTTGCGTGCACTTGTGTGTGTGTGTGTGTGTGTGTAAGTTGGAGAGTTCTTTGTGGTTTTGAATTAATGTATTCTGTTAGGATCATTACAAGTTGAAAAGTAATTTTCATTAAAATGGCTATGAGAACAGTTTGAACATCAGTAAATATTTATGTTAATTTAGAAACAAGAAATAAAAACTGTCACTGAGCAGACTGTCAGCTTCTCCTCTGCAGTTTTCATTGTGTTCTTCCAGAACAAACAGATCTCAAGACTTCGGTTTCTGCTGAGAGAAGATGATGGGATAATATTTACCTTCAGGTCACGTCGGAAATATTAGAATAATAAGTAGACGGGCCCAAGACAGAGTCAACGAACTGGTGAATATAATCTCAGTTATGAGTCTGTTTCATGTTTATTCACTGACACGACGTTAGGTTATAAAAGCACTCTAGCTAAGGTTTGGGAAAGGCCGGGGTTTTCGTTAAATATTGAAAAAGTCAGCGTGTCCTTTCTTCAAGTCAGTGTTGACTTCCTTAATGTTTAACGGAGACCGCCATCTTTCCCTAACCTTAACGAAGTGCTTCAAGTTGCCTGAACAGAATCGTAAAAACATGACTCCTGCTTTAGTTGCCACGAGTGGATTTTGTAGGAAAACAAATGAAATACGTTGTGGGTGAAAGTTTTGCTTTTACGTGTAACAGAGTATTTAAACTGAGTACTTCTTCCACCACTGGGGGATAATTGTAGCAGTAATAGTTAGGGTTGCCCAGATCGATCGGACGATTGTTATCGGCTGATATTCAGTAAAAAAACATGCGATTAGTAGATCGGACGCACATTGTATCTGATTACTAGCGGATCTTGACCTCTCCAATATGGCGACCGCGCAGACGCATAGCGGCGACATACAGCAGGCTCCCTTCCAGTCGATGGCGGCGAAGATAGCAGAAACGGGGATGTATTAATCTCATATAGTGCCTAACTGTAGTGGATCATAACATCTCGGGTATGGAATTAATCTGCGGACGCTCCGGTTCAGGTTGACACCAAACGTCAGTTTCTGAGCCACGACTAAAGCCAAAATGTGGCCTGCAGCAAACGAGGTGAGCCTCGATGTTAGCCTAGCAGTGGTTGGTCGCTTGCGGCCGGTTAGGAGGAGGGAGGAGTCAGCAGTCGCTATAAAGTTTGACACTGCACAGAGAATTACTGCCAATGGAGAGAGCAACACAAGCTATAGCAGTGAGCACTAAGATGATTTTCTGTGCTGCAATTGTTCTACTAACTTTGACCTTTGACCCCAGATGTGCTGACCTCCACGAAGCGTGTGGATCCTGTCATTGACAGGAAGCCGACGTTATGCTAGCAATCATTTACTGTTCACAGTTACGTAACTCTACTCTCTGATCCTACTGGGACTCGAGTAAAAAATCTCAAGCCTGTTAGAAAAATCTATATTGCGAGTGAGTTTGGTCTGACAAGTCGCAGCAGCAGCAGTGGTAATGGCTTTAATGGAGCAGCCATCGTGAAACCAGTAGATGCAGAACTATTAGTAGCAGTTGTGGCTGAATAACTAATAGTGCTTGTAGTCCATTAGTAGCAGTAGTAGTAGCAGAAGTGCTAAAGGGGTCATCCAATGATTTAGTCCTGCACTGGGGACTCACAAAAGTCTGTCCAAAAAAGAAACAACAGTCAAAATCAGTGCAGCGAGTTCCTAGTATGGGTCAAACTCCCAAAACACTGGATCCTACATTTCCCATAATGCCACTTGACAGCATCTTTCATGACACCCTCAGTGCCGGATAAATGTCCGTGTCTTTCAAACTCCATGCCCGAAGTTCATCACACGGGCGCGCCGTTATGAATTTGAAGTCACAAAGCCCAAGCTGAGATAACCCCGATGACATCACTATGACATCATCAGGGTTATTTTTCCGAAGACTTTAGAGAGCTCCCTCCCGAGCGACGCACGACATTATAACACAGTTTTTAAGCCTAAGTAGTACTTCGTGTAACGAGTAAACAGAAGTGTAAAATCAGAGGAGTGCTCCTGTAATACTAATTAGATGTTAATGTAGCGATATTAGAGGTAATAAAACACATGTTTTTAGTAGTAATACTAGTAATACTGTCAGTACTGCAGTAGTACTGCATGTCTGTAACGGATTCAGAGCAGGAGAGGAAGAAACACGGAGAAGTCGGACTAATTAGCAAAGCTCTGAAGTCTCAGTGTGAAGATCTGACATGAGAACAGACTCATCCTCTGCTCACACACACACACACACACACACACACACACACACGCACACACACACACACACACACACACACACACACGCACGCACGCACACACACACACACACACACACACACACACACGCACACACACACACACACGCACACACACACTATAACTCCCTCTTTGTGTCTCTTTCTACTTAACGGAGGATGAAATGGATGCAGGGAGGACTCCTCATCCTCAGTGTCGTTTCCACGGCGATAGATCAGGGATTCCAGAGGTGTTTGGCTTCTCCTCCATGGACAAAACATCTTCATCACAACCTGACAATGTGTGTGTGTGTGTGTGTGTGTGTGTGTGTGTGAGGCGAGCTGCTGAACAAGTCGTACTAACTGACTTCTAAAAATACCTGCCCTCCACACACACACACACACACACACACACACACACACACACACGGCTGATTTAGCTTCTGAGACATCGGCTTGGCATTTCCAATATGCTGCCTAACTCAAACCCATTATTTCGAGAGTCTGTGTGTGTGTGTGTGTGTGTGTGTGTGTGTGTGTGTGTGTGTGTTTCCATCACAGTGGAGTCCTGTAACATGAACAGGTATGCAAGAAGAAGTGGGTTGAGAGAGTCTTTGGCAGTAGACTTATTCCTTCATTACACCGAACGACTCGCGTGTTTTACTTTGACACAACATGAATTCTTTAAGCATTAATTGTTCGTATTGTTATATATGTTTATATGTTCATACTGCACCTGAGTCTGTCCATTAACTGTAGGACTGGCGGCTCGATATCTCCTGTCAGCGTGTCGAAGTGTCTGAACTGAAGCCCAAATTGCTCCTGATGTGTGTGTGTAAAGGAAACAAGACTAAGAGTCTGCTTTGAGCTAAATGCTAACATCAGCATGCTAACATGCAAGTTTCCATCCAAATTTAGTGCAAATTAGTTCTGCAGGTGCAGAAACCAAAGTGTTGGACGCGTTAACATGTCGACCTGATGGTGGCGCTGGATGGAAAGTCAGAGGATCAGCAGAGTTATTGCAGTTCATCCTGAGGGGAGCGTGAACGACGAAGCACGTCTCATCACAGTCCAGCTGCTGCTGAGACGCTTCACTGAGACGCTGGTGGCGCTGGAGAAAAAGTGAATCACCAAAGTCATTAGGGTGCGTCATCTGCGAACCACGAATGTCGATCCGTCCCATAGAAGTTGAGATATTTTAGTCTGGGCATCAGTGGCGCTCCTGTGTCCCCGAGGCTACATCGCAGAGAACGAAATGGTCTTCAGTGCGGTTATACTGCACTCGAGTCGATGACAACAAAGCTTGATGCCAGAAGTGCAGCAACACCGAACTAGTAAGGGACGGCACGAGCACTTTATCGAACACCTGCTGAACAAGCAGAACGTAAACTTGTAGAAAGGTCCTGGTCCCATCTTCATCCACATCCAGTATGTTTTACCCAGTCGTGTGGAGCTTGTAAGGCCAACAGCGAACTGTTGTCTCTTAAAATCTGCCGAATTCTTGGGGACTTTGAGGCTGAGACCAACCAGCTCCTGGGCGGTGAATCCTTTCATCTTAAGCAATATTAATAAAGAGTAGAAGTCGTATAATAGTAGTAGATAAAACGCCAACAATACCCATCCCTACAGCGCACACATGGCTCTAATGCAAGTGTGATTTAACGGCAGTTAAAAACAGAAGAGAAGCCATTTAAATCTTCTTTGTTCTCTACTTTTGAAACATATCACAGCAGCCATAAATGAGGGTCAATGCAGAGCTTTGACATACAACTTTTACTACATTTATTCAGTGTATTTCCTAATTAAAAGTACCTCGTTAGGTCCTGACAGCCAGACGTGCTAACATGAAGATGATGCGATGTTATAAAAAGTGATACCAGAGCAGCAAATACAGATTCAGAGGGAAAACGGGGCTCGTTAACAAGCTGCTCACAGCGTGAACGCACTCAGTCAACACTTGGGATCCAATTTGCCGCCTGTTTTACTTCTACATGGCTGGTACTGTTTTAGCAACAGACATACAATGTAATAACATTCTGCCTTTTTGTGTTGGGAGTAACGCCTGACTGCAATTCCACTACTTTTGGCGGCAACTAGACATGCGACTAATTACTTTTTCAAATTAAATAACGCAGTTACTGAAACTTAAATGGGCTCGTTACTTTAGTCTTACCTGAACACAGTGGACACCTGCAGAGGACAGCAGGCAAATCGCTCAGTTAACAAACCAGCTTCATGTGAGTCTTCTTCTTCCAGATCCTACTGTCAAAGTGTAGCTTACACTGCCCTCTGTTGGTCAGGAGTATTAATAACTCCTATCAGTGATAACGGGTACAATGTTAGATATAATTTGACAGTTGTCACTAAAATAATATAGCTATGTCTGCATTAATACGAGAAATGAAGCAGACAAAGTAACGTAAAATTTACTTTCCCTAGTAACTAATTACTTATATGCAGTAACTGGTAAAGTAACTAGTAACTGTAACTAATGACTAAATTCCAGTAACTTGCACAACGCTGCTTTCTATGCAGCAGTTTTCATTGTTACGGGTCGAGTCCACGAGGACTCACGAGGGATTCACCGAAAACAACGCATGCACGTGTTTGGATGTGATGCAGAAGACAGAAACTGGTGCATGCCCGAATTTAATGTCACGTGAAAGCCAGCCTCCGATCATGAGTTCAGTGTTACTGTGTCGGATGACACTGTTGATTGAGATTCTTTCGACGTCTTTATCAAAACAACGTTAACGAATCCTCTTAGCCCGCAGTTTGTTTGGCTGCGTCGGGCAGCTGCTGAAGGCGTGTTCGCTGCCCTCGGTGGTCAATAAACATGTACTTTCACACTAAACTGGGACCTGCAGTTGCTTCTGGTATTCACAGGAGTTGCCAAATTAACCAGGACTGAAATCTTAAGGATTATAACCTCAAGTCGCTCACATGATTATCGACGCACCTGCAGTTCTACTGACTCAAACATCTTTTATTGCACAGTAGATTTCTCGCTCCAGGTTGGGAGTAAGTTGCTGCCCGAAGTAAAGGAGGTTCTGGTCTCTTGGGGTGTTTTTTTGCGAGGCGATGTAAGATAGACGGGAAGGTTCGACAGGACGATTGGGGCGGCATCTGCACTAATGCGAGGCGTTGTGTCTGAAGGTGAAGCCCTTGATTTACTAACTGATCTCCGCTCCAGCCCTCACCGCTGGTCCAAAGCTTTAGTTTAAGAAGGAGATGTCGGATACGAGCAGCCATGATGAGTGTCCTTCACAAGGTGTCTGGGCTCATAAATGTACAGCATGAGGAGCTCAGACACCCAGAAGGCGTGGCGAAGTAGAAGCACTGCTCTTTCATGTTTTTAAAGGATTCAGCATCTGATCAAGATGAGTCCCGGATGCCTCCTGTTAGAGCTTTCCTGGGCATGACCAAGAACATGCTGGAGGGATTACTTATCCCATTTGGCCTGTGAACGCCTCTGGATCCCCCAGGAGAGGCCGGAGGACGTGACTGAGGAGAAGGAATATGCGCTACCTTGCTAAACCTGCTGCAACCAAGACCTGGACCTGGATAAGTGGCCAAAAGTGAACAACTGATAAAAGCATAAAAGTACTTTTTGAAGAGGCTGTAAGTGTATTTCTGAGAGATTTTATGAGAAAGTTCATTACTGTAGTAATTAAGAGCTTTTATTGCGCTTCATATTTGCAGTATCATGTGTTTTATTTATTTCATTTCCATTTCCTTGTTTTATTGTTTTAAAGTCTGACAGCAAACCGCATTTCTCCTACGGGACAAAAATGGTGGAATTAATGAACATCTTTTCTTCTAGTCGGTGTTTTATTAGATTCTCGTTATGCTACGGGACAAAAATGGTATCGTGCTCCAGTAAATCTCAGCCTCCGTTGCTCCGTGTCTGACTCTTTTAGTCCACACACTGTCTCGTTCCAGACACATTAAACACATTGTTTCCACACTCACACAAGCAGACGCTGGAGACGTGGTGTGGGTGTGTGGATGCATGCATTTAGTGGATTTGCAAAGATCAAGTCAAAACCTTACCACACACACACACACACACACACACACACACACACACAGTGGGGGCATCGGGTTTGCTTCATATTCATCGTGACTGAAACTGCCGACAATTCATTCCACTGCAAACAACGCGAGAGACGGAGGAGACCTGAGAGACGAGGAACGAGCGAGACGAAGAAAGAAAGAGAACGGGACCGCTGCAAGACAGAAGAAGAGATAAGATGTCAGCGAATAACTAGTCTGAATGAAAGAGAGATGACGGGTGAAAGGACAGGAGAAAAAAGAAAACTACAAGATGAGAAAAGACAAACATTAAAGTAAGGAAAAATAGAGGAAAACTGAAAATAAAACAAAGATGGACGTACAGATATCTGATGCTCTTTGCTCTCAGTCTGCAGACTGGATATCTTTTTGTTCTTCTGTCATTCCCCCTCACATCATTTGTTTCTGCAAATATAAACAACAAAAACCTGCTGCTAAAAACCGACTGAGCTCTCCGGATAACAGACAAATGTCCCGAGTCCCAAAACTCCGCACGTGGAAATGTTTAATGCAGACTGTGTTTCCGTCGTCTCTAACAATTTATTTTACCTCCATATTTGCTGAACTGAATGTGACGGGACTGAATAACAAGTTCAGCCAGTCCTGTGCAGAAAGATCAAGAGAGACGATCGTTCTGACAGAAATACTAAACTGCTTTTTATAACTCAGTTATTCCGTCTTCAGCTCTGCACAAACCCGCAGTGGGTCCATCTTTACAAATACAGGAACGGTCATCAAAAAGGGTATGGTGGCCATTTTAGGCTAACATGTTGTAGTGCTGTGTCCGTTAACGTCGCGTAGACGTGTTAACACACTTACATGCTTCTGTCAACAGGCCATACATACGAGGAATGCCTTCAGTCGCCCCTCAACAACAAAAGGATGCGGGCCTTATCGTAATTCTGGTGAGCTCGACTAACTTCCCGCCGTCGCTCCCGCTGTGCGGTCCGCTCGACAGCGCGGTCGGCCGGCCCCGCTCAGGTCCTCTTCTCGTTTTACGGACTGCGCACTGAGCTCCAGTTCATTTAGGTTAACAAATGGACTGAACCCAAATACTTCCCTCTCCTTTCTCTGGCATCTGCCCTCAGGCCGGCTCGTATTAGGTAAGCCCCGCCCTCTTGAGACTGACAACCTGTGGCCAGGTGACACTTCTAATGGTAACGTCAGAATGCTAACATACTGATGTTACCGCCCTCCGACGCAGATGCAAGGCGTGGCGTAGGATTACGCTACCAAGGAGCGCTGTCGCTTATCTGTCTGTTCTGTCTCAGGTAACCCCGAGTGACTGCTGACGCTCCTTCCTGTCGAGATCACACGTGGTTTTAGCATCTTACTGAACGGTTCTGGGAACTCACAGAACAAGCTTTTCGTTACCTCACGGCCATGCGTCATCGCACAGAAAGGTCACGGACAAACAAGGTTGAAAACTGACTGAAGTTTGGGCGCAGTTTGCGATGCTCGATGAAGCGCTGCTGTGGGGTCTTCGGTCTCCAAACTGATGCCTGTAGCACACACCTGGTGGGTCAATCACACAGAAAAGCAGTCAAAGCAGAGAAGTCAACATGTGCAGGGACAGAGTGGGATTATTTTTTTTTTTACAAAACAGCCGCACTGTTTCAGGTACAGGTGAGACGACGAACTACGATCCAGGAAGTCCATGAATTTGAAGCTTTATCAGATGTGAAAATATACAATAATACTCTGAGACAGGATTTTACTACTCTGGAAAGTTCGTTGAGATGATCGTGAGGCAAACAGAAAATCCGTCAGGAACGTGTGCTCGCATGTATTTGATTGGCCGACGCAGAACCCTGCCGGATAATGTTGCGTTGAAAATGTTCAACGGAGGTTTTTCAGGTGAGTTAAAACACTCCTTCTGTCTGGATGACAGTGTCTTCCTGCAGGCGTACGTATTTCCACAGACACGATATTTATATCTTTGACAGATGTGGAGCGAGCCGTGAGTGTGTTGCGTGTCATCGCAACAGCTGGAGAACTGAGAGGAAGACGGAGTGACGAGGAGTCTAAAATGAGGATTTGAGAAACACACAAAGACTTCTCCCCGTCAGATGTTAAAGCTGTCTTCCTGTCAGCGTACTTACAGCGAAATTAAGAGGCTATAAGATCAGAACACGACACAAGACGGTGGTTTGTTCGCTGTGAGAAGCAGCGAACAGCTGATTCATTCACAGATGACGCTTCACATCTGCAGCTGCAGGGAGGAGCAGACGAGTCGGAGATCAGGACGCTTCGGGCTTTAAAACAGGAAGTAACGTCACCAAAGAACAGATTGTGTGTGTGTGTGTGTGTGTCTGCAGGTCGCTTGCCCCTCCGCCAGTTCTGGTCCTCTGGCTGTTTGAGGCTGTCTGGCTCTGATTGGCTGGACATGACGATGCAACACAGCCCCAATTAATGACACACACACACATCTGTACTGTACAGGTGTAACAAGGGCTCATTAAACCAAGAACTTTTAATAATTTACCAAATCGTCCAGATGCCATCCTTCATTTTGGTGCTGCAACACAGTTAGTTAAAGGAACAGTTCGACATTTTGAGACTTAAGATGAGAGGATTGATTCCACTCTCATGTTTGTACGATCAATATGAAGCCACAGCCAGCAGCCGGTTAGCTTAGCTTAGCATAAAGGGAGAAACAGCTAGCCTGGCTCAGTCCAAAGGTAACAAAATCCACCTACCAGCTCCTCTAAAGCGCCCTGATCAACACGTTACATCTCGTTTGTTTAATCCGTAGAAAAGCCAAAGTGAAAAATGACAATTTGCTGGTTTATGGGGGTTTTATGCCGGACAATTTCTTGGCTGCGACCAGTAACTTCTTTTGTGTTTCCTCTCGTCTCTGCTGGCAACTGCTCAGAGCCAAGAAAAAGTCAATATTTTAGGTTTAATATAGTAAAAGTCTTTACTGGATTAACATTTAACCAAAAAGCTTTAGTTACCTAAACCTAACCAGACGGATCCCCCTCCCGTACGACCTCTGTGTGCGACAAAACGCAGAAAAACATGATCTTAGTTTCCTAACACAACGCAGTTAGGGTAACAAATGAATATAAACATAATTTCTATCTGCAAATACACAACTGTGTGGCAGTGACGTATTTAAACGAAGAGTTTGCTTCCTTGCAAAACGAGAGAATGAACAGATCCGAAACATCCTCGAAGCAGAAACGAGTGATTTGTAATATGAAGCTCACAGACTGGATGAGGCTGATCTGGATTCAGGAGTCTGTTCTTATTCATCTGAAACTCTGCAGCTGTGGGGTTTTTTTATTATTCCTGCCTGTATAAAACCAGCTCAGCTGTGGGCCGCTGGATACTCTTATAACTCAAAGTAAAAGTTCGAGCTGTTCTCCTGCTCTTCGCACAACGCATGTACTGTGTGTGTGTGTGTGTGTGTGTGTGTGTGTGTTGTTTCTTTCACTGGGATGTAAATGTTGAAGGCAAATGTTGCTGTAACTAAGAACAGTGTGTGACATGTCACGGCTGGACACTTCCCTCTTTCGGCTGGTGTCTCTGACTTCTGTTTATTCAGTCAGCCACTCGGCAGTCAGTCAGTCAGAAACTCCTTCATGAGTCAAGGCAAACAGAACAAATCCCAACATGCACTGGGGGAAGTCGACAGAACAGAAACATAAGAAATCCATTCATTCTTACCGGGCGTGGGACCGTAGAGGCCGGAGTTCATGCAGCCAATCAAATATCCTGTTTTTCTACCCTTTAAAAAGTCCAAGTCAGCAGCACAGAACCCATCTGAGTTTCACTTCCTTGAACCGGTGCAGGTGAACTTAAAAAGATCTCTCCAGACTCACAAACTAGTCTAACATCTGGTGCGTCTGACTGCTTCACCGGATCCGCATTTCACAAATTCACAAAGTCTCGAAAAGCCATCTGAATCTCAGGAGATCAGATCCTCAGCAGCTGGAGGCCTGCGGCTCCTCGGCTCCCAAACTTTTATTTAAACGAGTTTGTAAATACTAAATAATGCCTGATTCAGAAAATCAATTCTTCAGTTTTAAGTGGTCCTTCAATAGTCCTTGAATCTCCCTGAATCACCTGAAACATCACTCAAATACCCTTGAATCTCCTCGAATCATCTGAAAGAAAATCATTGAATCTCCCTGAATCTCCCAGGAACAGCTGCAACATCCTTGAATCACCCTGAAACACCCTTGAATTTCCCTAAAATATCCTTAAATATATCAGAAAGATCCTCAAATCTTCCTTAAATATTCTTAAATATCCATGAAACATTCCTGAATCTCCCAGGAACAGCTGCAACATCCTCAAATCACCCCGAAACACACTTAAATATATCAGAAAGATCCTAAAATCTCCCTTAAACATTTTTAAATGACCATGAAACATCCTCAGATCTCCCAGAGACACCCTTGAATTTCCCTAAAAACATTCCCGAATGCGCCTTAAAAACAGAAACACCTTGTGTCTCCCCTGAAATCAGCCGTGTGAATGAGCGATGTCCGATACAGTGTTGGAGACATCGCCCGGAGAGAGAATCTGGACACAGTCGGGCGCATGAAGTCTGCAGCGGAGGTCACATTGTGCCTCTGCACGAGATCCAATCAATTCTGACCAGACACACTGGAGGGCAAACCTCCCAGGACCTCCACCTGAGACTGTGAGAGACGCGACAGAGAAATATATGTGTGAATGTGACTGTGTGAGATGAAGCAGTGTGTGTGTGTGTGTGTGTGTGTGTGTGTGTGTGTGTGGGCGTCAGGAGGTGTCTTTAAAGTAATCTACCACTTCGTCCCAGAGTGACGTCTGAAGGACGGACGAGTCGGTCTGCTGCACATAAAAACCGCATGTTCAACGTTTCACTGAAGAGCCTGCTTACGGTTCAACTACTTTAAAACTAATACTTCAAAACATCTTTCACTGCCATTACTTCATATAGAGGTAGTTTTATAATCACACACACACACACACACACACACACACACACACACACACACACACACACACACACACACAGAGTAAACAACAAACACACACAAACCAGAACGCCTTCATCACATAATGAGTTGCTGATCTCTCACGACTACACAAACACACACTGTAATACACAAAATCCCTCCCTCTACTAGATCGATAAGGTATCAATACTACCAATACTTATTGATTGATAGTAAAGTCAGTAGGATTGATTATATATGTGTATGTATATATATATATAAAGAATAAAATCACCGTCAGATACACATTTTGTCATAGTTTGAGGTTTTGTCCTGTTTCCTGTTTTATTTTGTAGTATTCTCCTCTCCTTGTGTGTCTTGTGGTTTTACTTCCTGTCTTTGTTTGCGTTCCCTCGAGTTTTGATTGTTGGCCCTTCCTTGATTGATTGCACCTGCGTCTCGCTGTCTCACCTGCCTTAGGGTATTTAGTTCTGTCAGAATTATTCTTTGTCTCCCTTGGACCGTGTCTGGATTCTGGACTTTGAACTCTGCCTGCTCCCTGTTGGATTTGTTTGGCCTTGTTGGACTTATTTCCTGGTTTCGACCACTGCCAGCCTGTAACCCGTTTTCCATTACCTGGACCTGTATCTGCCTGTCTGTTACCTGCCTGTGAGCTACATCGCCACATCAATACTGAAGTCATCCTGCTACCTCATCCACTTACCGCTTCCTGGTCTTCTGCATTTGGGTCCTTTTAAACTGCACCGCATAACAGATTTTTTCCTTATTTACCTTTTAAAACTGTTTTGTGTTTAAACAACAGAGGATAGTAAAAGAAAATCCCTTTAAAGGAATAGTCTGTGTTATATGAGGAGCCGCCCTCTTGCAAACATTTCACTCTCACATTAATTTATTTTCCTTCTTACACACATTTTCACTCTCATTCATTTATTTTATCGCATACATTTGCTCTCATGCACGTGCAGACAATGTAAATATATGATACATGCACGTAAGAGCAGAATGTATGCGTGTGCGAGGTAGTATAGTGGAAACGGATGGCAGCTCATTTATCGCGCCGTGATTGGCTGAGGGGAGGGGCACGGAGAGCGTGATGTGCATCCGCATACAGACCGTCACTGTTCCTGAACCGGCCGTCCTCTCGTCCGCTCCGAAGCCTCTGGCATCGCCGCAAACCTACGACAAACGCTTCAAGCACGCGAGTCTGTTGCTCTGCCGGGCTGGGTGAAGTTTTAACTGGCGTTACGCTCGTCTGGCAGGTGGGAACAGACTTACTTGCGGTTTGGGAGTTCCAGGTGAACTCCTGAAAGCCGTCGTCGTAGATTCAGGACTTTTACTTGTCACCTGCCAGAGGGTCCAGCTCCAGGATTTATGGCACAGTCTGACACCCACTGCGAAACTACTACTTTTCATTCATATTTTAACACAGTGTTGTAGTAACGCTAAGGCCACTTCTTCCTTCTCCAAACCAGCTGTGTGAACGCAACGATCATTATTGTTATTAAATCACCTAAAAGCTTTCAGCTCCACCCTGAAGAGCCACTTTGTAAAATACTTTTAACAGGCAAACAAACTTTGATTTGTTATAGCTTTGTAGTTTTTGTTTTTTA
The DNA here is from genome assembly GCF_020085105.1 of Siniperca chuatsi. NCBI lineage: Eukaryota > Metazoa > Chordata > Actinopteri > Centrarchiformes > Sinipercidae > Siniperca > Siniperca chuatsi. The sequence goes on from NC_058060.1 coordinate 25,076,678, forward strand.
ATGCGAAAAATGAGCAACTTTTACTTGTATTTGTCCATTGTGTCATTGATACTTCTTCTTCTTAAGCATCTGGAATCTGAAACAGTCCCAGCGATTAAATATTCGAGTGTGTGTTTACTGTGCGTGTGTCCAAACTGTAAGCATGGCCTCAAACTGTCAGAGCTCAGGTTTAACTCGACCAGAGTGACGAGCAGAGCCATCGAAGGCAGACAGCCTCCCGCTGCATGATTGGCAGAGTGGCCTTTGCCTGTAACTGTGTGTGTGTGTGTGTGTGTGTGTGTGTGTGTGTGTGTGTGAAGTTCCAGTATGCCAGTGTATGATCGTAGCAGCTTAAGCCGGCATATCGTCTCAGCACACTGACAGAGCGCTGTCTGGTTATTATGCACTGTGTGTGTGTGTGTGTGTGAGAGAGTAGGAGTGTATTTTCTAACGAGCTGTATTCAAATGAGTGTGTGTGTGTGTAAAAACTCACAACGCGAGAGCTCCCAGAATTCATTGCATGGCTGACTGGAGTGACAGGCAGAAGCCATTTAATGCCTCAACACTGGCACAGAAAACCTGACAGGGTGGCATTTGGACGCCCGTGTGTGTGTGTGTGTGTGTGTGTGTGTGTGTGTGTGTGTGTGTGACACTTCTGCAGGAGTGTGTGTGGGATGTGAGGAGGGAGACGAGGACTTTGTGTGGCCATCGATCAGATTTATTGTAAAATGTTGGACGTCAGTGAGCAGCTGTCCCTCTGGTAAATTTCACTTCTGCTGAAGTTTCTTGTAGTTTTCAGTGATTAGCATTAGCATTAAGCTACCGCAGTTACAGTAATAAAGCGTCGAAAGTTTTCACTCACATGACCAGATGGACGTCTTTCACAAGTCTCGCATCACAGAATAACAACTGGACCAGCAAAAAACTGTCATCGGTGCAACTCGGAGCCCCGTCAGCTTCAACCATGCCACCTGGAGGACAGGAGGGGCCGATTTCTAATAATAATTTATCATCTAGCTGAAGTTTTTGTTGGTAGAAAACATCTGAATGGTACAAAAAGTTCCCCGAATTATCACAACCTGCCTAAAACTGTTTTTACCTGCCCAGTTAAATAATAAGCAGCCAAAGTGTTCATGTTAGCGAACAGGTGGAGCAGCTGAATCCGCTGAAACTGCATAAAATGCGTGATCCCACAGATGCACGCAGGATGTTCAATAAGACTAAATACGTTTAAAACGGTAACGAGGTGATTTGTTTCACTTTATCGTCAAGTTTTTATTCAGTGATGAAAACTTTTTGTCATTGTTTCTATTTTCAAACGTTGCTATTTATCTATTTTCAGCCGTTTTTTTTTTAGTGGCCAGCGAATATTTTAGATGGAATTTGATTTGCAGATATTGGAGATTTAATGCTTTTAAAGGCTCATTTTGGACCGACGACGCAGTACGACAGGACGAAACAGGTTGATCTAAAGGAGACAGGTGCGGCAGCGAAGTGTCGAGGGCGTTACATCAGAGGTCAACACCGATGGATTTTATGGGCTGTCAAACTTCAGATTTAGCTGCTGAAGACAACTGAAAAGAAAAATAGGATCTATTAAAATTTTTATGTTCAAATGTCATGTATTCAAATTTAGGACTCATAATAATTTAATGACTTTTAAAACTGAATTCAAGACATTGAAGAACTTTTAAGGACAAGCGTAGTGAGAGACACGAGGTGTGAGCAGACTTTAAAATATATATATTTATACACATTGCTGGACATATTTTCATATATATCTTTCTGTACATTGTATTTCATATACACAAATCATGTGTGTTTTGAGCTTTCAAAAGGTACTGTCATGTGTATTATGTGGTGTGTTAAAGTTCAGTCTTAACATTTCAAGCTGTTTACAGGAAGGGCCAGAGCCGCCTCTGTTTCCTGAGGAGGCTGAGGCCCTTCAACATCTGCCGGACAATGCTGAAGATGTTCTATGAGTCTGTGGTGGCCAGTGCTGTCCTGTATGCTGTTGCATGCTGGGGCAGCAGGCTGAGGGCAGCGGGCTGAGGGCAGCGGGTTGAGGGCAGCGGGCTGAGGGCAGCAGGTTGAGGGCAGCAGCTTGAGGGCAGCGGGCTGAGGGCAGCGGGTTGAGGGCAGCGGGTTGAGGGCAGCAGGCTGAGGGCAGCAGGCTGGGGCAGCGGGTTGAGGGCAGCAGGCTGAGGGCAGCAGGCTGAGGGCAGCAGGATGAGGGCAGCAGGATGAGGGCAGCGGGCTGAGGGCAGCGGGCTGAGGGCAGCAGGCTGAGGGCAGTAGGTTGAGGGCAGCAGGCTGAGGGCAGTAGGTTGAGGGTAGCGGACGCAAACAGGCTCAACAAACTGATCCGTAAGGCCGGTGACATTGTGGGGGTGGAGCTGGACTCTCTGGCGGTGGTGTCAGAGAGGAGGATGCTGGGTAAACTACACGCCATCTTGGACAGCGTCTCCCACCCGCTCCATGACGTGCTGGTCAAACAAAGGAGCACCTTCAGCGGAAGACTCATCCCCCCACAATGCACCACAGAGCGCCACAGGAAGTCATTCCTGCCTGTGGCCATCAGACTCTTTAACTCCTCCCTCTAAGTGTCAGTCTGTATGACCCGAAGTCACTAAACTGGACACCGATCATTAACATCTCTGCAATACTTGACATAATTGTGCAATATTCTAGTTTTTCCTGTTTATTATTCATACCTCCATTACAGCTGTGCAATATCCACCGTCTCATAATAATCTCAATAAGCTGCACTTAACTCGACAGTTCATGCACCACTGCTTATTACTTATATTATTACATTGTATTATTATACTGTATTATCATCATCAACCGGTAAACCCACTTTGTACTTCACACTTATTTTATTTTATACTTATACCCACCTGGTACTTAATTTATTTCTGACCTGTTTTATAGTGTATTA